>NC_056744.1:983427367-983632367 GCF_019279795.1 Protopterus annectens
TAGATAAAATTATTTTTTAATACTACCTCCATCAAGGTTAAGGTGTTTCTAAAATCAGTATGTCAACTTTTTACTTGCAACTAACTTTTCTTCGAACCAATGTAATCCTAGGTCATGTGGGATGCAACCAAAAAGGTCAATAACATCCATAGTACCAAAAGCAATATTCTCAGTATATAGGGAAGGTTTGACCTTTCTCAAGAGATCCCAAGAATCCTTTAAAATGTTGTCTCTATCTTCTAAAACATTCTTTATCTTATGGTCAACAAATTTTGCTAAAGGTGCTGTTATTGAACCTTCAGCTGACACTATTGGTCTGAGTGGGGGATCGAGGCTGTTTTTGTGCACTTTGGGGATACCAAAAATGCATGGAATTTTGGGTTTCTCTACTATTAGATTGTAAGTATTGTTGTCAATAGATCCTTGCATTAGCATGTCATATAACAAAACCTGAATCTTTCTATAAGCTATGTTAACTTCATTAATGGAAACCCTAACATATTTATCTGAGTCATTTAATAACTCCATCATTTTTCCTTCATATTGTATTGTGTCCATCACAACTACCCCTCCCCCCTTGTCAGGTTTCATTACTCTCAAATCAGGGTTGTCACTGATAGTTCTTAGTGTGTTTTTTTCTTCTAATGTTAAATTGGAATGAAAATATCTTGTTGCTAAATGGGTTCTGATTTCATTCTCAACCTTAGACTCAAAGTTTCTAAGCTGGGGATGTATAGGCGGGTTAAATATACTTTTTCGCTTTAAGTAATGGCTATCACAATCTAGTGATTTACCCTTGAACCAAAGCTCCAAATTCTTTTTTCGGATGAACAACTTAATATCTATCAACAATTTAAAGATGTCCATTTTTTGTGTGGGAATAAAAGTGAACACTTTCGCAAATAAATCAAACCAACTCTTGTCTATAGAAACATTTGAGTAATTGAAAATATTAAAACCATTCAGTGTCCAAGTAAACTTGTTGTTAGCAATGCCATCTACTAATTCCAGGCTTGGTGTTTTGTCTGAAAAGTCCTCCCCCCCTCCCCTTGAAGTTTTTTGAATTATAATATACTCTTCCTTGATTCAATAATCTCTCTGATCTTCTAAGGGGGGGGGGGTATTCCTCAGATTCTAGGGGTTGTTCATGTTGCTCCTCAACTTCAAATTCTCCCCATTCGTTTCCATACATTTCCTGTTCACCCCATTTCCCATAGTCATTCCTGTATGTAGTTTTTGGTCTTGGATACTGAGTGTTGTTTTTATATTCCTCCTGGTCTCTTTTAATTTTTCCTATCTTTCTGTTTTGTACCTCTTTGCACTTTACATCAACATTCTTAAACACACTCTGATACTTTATTTTGTTTGCCTCCACTGTATATGATAAATCATTTAAAATAGCTTTGTTAATATTTTCAATGTCAAACTGCAATTTTTCCATCAATCTCTCATTGTTTTTAATAATGGCCTGCATAATGTTAAAACCACAGTTGTCAAAGATAGAAATTAACTCCTTATAAAATTCAGACCCATCAACAACATTGTTAGGGTATTTACAAATCCTTAACCCTTTAGGAACAATGTTTAATGAAATACAGTGTTTAAGATGATCATTGTCCATATCTAAAGTCTTGTATTTAGTTAAAAAGAATTCAAGATCATTCATCATTGTACCAAATGTAGCACTGTATTTGGTTGAGCCACGCTCACAATTAAAGTCATATTTGGCTTTTAAACAGTCAGAAAATAATTTCTGTGTACCTGAAAGTTTGTTTTGTGTGTCCATAACACCTTGGTGTTGCCTTCTTTGGCTTTTCGGTCTCAATACTCGTACTTCAGCTTCAGTAGTATTAATAATATTGTTGTCCACAGTTATGTGAGGAAAGCCATCAAGGCTGTTGTCACTGTTATCATTTTCTTCACCATTGGAAATAAACTGTTTAAAGTTATCACTAGCGTTTTCTTTCGTAACAGCCGATTTCTGTAAGGCTTCCTGGTTCCCTGGTGGCTGTATGGACGAGGCGAGCGTAACAAATGATTGGCTGAGAGGTGTCAGCAAACCTATCAGTTGCGTTAGTTGTCCAATCAACTTACGCAATTCTCCCGTTTCGGAGCTCTGCGGACCCTGATCTGCACTCGGTAGTTGCTCCATGTATACTAAAAGAACGTTGAAGAGCCAGTAGAAGAAAACAAAACTTATAAGCAAAAAACAACTGCTGTACCAGTATCATGTATGTGTATATGTATATGCATATATTTATATATGTATATATATATATATATATATATATATATATATATATATATATATATATACACACACACGTATGTGTATATGTGTGTATATATATATATATATATATATATATATTTATATATATACACACACACACACACACACACACACATATATATATATATATATATATATATATATATATATATATATATATACACACACACATACACGTGTGTGTGTCTGTGGGTGTACAGAGCTTCAATGAAAAAACAAATATTGATTTTCACAAAGTTGACCAAAAAATGTTGACTTGGCAAAAGTTGGTATGCTACTACTCATATGCCAAATAACAGTCTTGGCACATGCAAAGTGTAAATTTAAAAATTGGAATAAAACTTTCTTTTTTTTTTTGGAGGACAAACCCCTGCCCCCCCCCCTCATATCCCCCGTCCCCCTGATAATTATATGTACTTACTTTGAGATTGCGCAATGTTGAGGAAAGAGCTTATTTCTTAGACTTAAGAATGGTGTGATTTTGCACACCTGTCGACTTAAAGATGTTAACAAAAGATAGACTGACATAAATCAGTATTCACACGTATGTGTGTGTGTGTGTGTGTGTGTGTGTGTGTGTGTGTGTATATATATATATATATATATACATACATATATATATATATATATATATATATATATATATATATATATATATATATAATCTCTCATTTTCTCTCTCTCTCTATATATATATATATATATATATATATATATATATATATATATATTTCAAAATTATAAAACTTATTTAGTGGTGTCATACCTGCCCAGCATGGTTCTTAGCTGCTGTGTGAACTAGAAGTAGCTTTGCTTCTCTCTATAGCCTAGGTGCTAGAATATGTTGTGATTAATTTCATCATCTGAGAGGTATGTTCACTGTGAGGAATTTTGTGAATCATGTGTTTGTATGTATATAACACCACAGGGAAAACAGGAACTTGGTGAGCAACAAAGTTGCTGGCCATGATTCCTTAAAAAAAATCAGGAAAAAAAGTGTTACAAACTGTACTTCAGGCCATGGTATGGGCATCATTAATATAGCTCTCGCATATGCCCAAATTAATTTCTGGCATTGGGGCAAGCATGTTTTAGGCCAGCATCAGTTAAGTTGCTACTTCATTTGTAGCATTTCTATTCCTTTTCAGAAAACACTGATAGCTTTACAGATAGTAACTGATTGTGACCAGCTCGTGGTTTCCATTCCTAATCTCCAGGGTTAATTCCCAGTTAGGGATAATGTTTGGTGCATAGGAAACTGATTATCTAAGTACCAGCCTCTCCAACTCTGGCATCCATACTACTGGCCACCAAACACCACTACCACTAATACCGAAGTGTCAGTACCCCCTGTATTGGCTTTTCCAGTGCTGGTTCTGATGCAGACCTACTTGAAGTTAAGCCACACATGTGATTAGCCAGCAGTGATCCTAAGAGAGGCATGTCTAAAAATAAGAAAAAGCCCCTCAGTATCACTGTCTCAGGAAAGAATTTAATATCCATATATGAGCCAAGTTTTGTCCTGTACAGTACCATTTTCCTTACGGGCTTTGATTCAAGTTTTGGACTTGATAACTTTCTTTCTGGACAAGTCAGTGGCCACATATGTGTCGTAACAGCCTGACCCAGTTTTGTCTTGTCCAGGACTCCGCAAACACTGCCATAGTTAGATCTTCTACTACAGTATGACACAAGATTCAAGGTAGTTTTTTAGGTTTTTCGTCTTCATGAAGGATACCTTCTGTGGTTTAGCAACTTGAATTGCAGCAAACTTTCTGCTCCTCATCCAGTTCTGCCCAGCCATTACATCATTTTTTTTGTTTTGCTTGGGGAGCTGGTGCCACAGTCTACTCTAGTACATGATTTGTGCTGCAGACGTTATTCTAGAGTTCTGTTTATGAGAAAATGGAGAACATCAGATGTGTTTTTGATCTCACTGGCTTGAATCTCAGTATTGATATAAAAAGTGTACACACCCTTGTTAAAATGCCATGTTTTTGTGATATAAAAAAATGAAACCACAATAAATCATTTCAAAACTTTTCCCACCTTTAATGTGGCCTATAACCTGTACAATTCAATTTAAAAGGAAACAAATTTGTTAGGGGAAACATATAAAAAAAATGTAAAATAAGCTGGTTATATAAGTGTACACACCCTTAAACTAATATTTTGTTGAAGCACCTTTTGATTTAATTACAGGATTCAGTCTTCTTGGGTAAGAGTCTGTCAGCATGGCACATCTTGACTTGGCAATATTTGCCTACTCTTGCTTGCAAAAGCACTCCAAATCTGTCAGATTGCGAAGGCATCTCTTGTGCACAGCCCTCTTCAGGTCACCCCACAGATCTTCTATTGGATTTAGGTCTGGGCTCTGACTGGGCATTCTAAAACTTTAATGTTTTTCTGGTGAAGCCATTCTTTTGTTGATTTGGATGTATGCCTGGGGTCATTGTCGTGTTGGAAAGGTGAAATTCCTCTTCATCTTCAGCTTTCTAGCAGAAGCCTGAAGGTTTTGGGTCAGAACTGACTGGTATATGGAACTATTCATAATTCCCTGCACCTTGACTAAAGCCCCAGTTCCAGCAGAAGAAAAGCAACCACAAAGCATGATACTGCCACCACCATACTTCACCATGGGGATGGTGTTCTTTTGGTGATGCGAAGTGTTGTTTTTGCACCAAACATACCTTCTGGAATTGTGGCCAAAAAGTTCAACCTTGGTCTCATCAGACCATAACACATTTTCCCACATGCTTTTGGGAGACTTGCTATATTGCTTGTTTTGCAAATTTTAGCCAGGCCTGGATGTTTTTCTGTGTAAGAAAAGGCTTCTGTCTTGCAACCCTACCCCATAGTCCAGACATATGGAGAATACAGGAGATTGTTGTCAGATGTAGTACGCAACCAGTACTTGCCAGAAATTCCTGCAGCTCCTTCAGTGTTGCTGTAGGTCTCTTGGCAGCCTCCCTGACCAGTTTTTGTCTTGTATTTTCATTAATTTTGGAGGGGCGTCCAGTTCCTTGCAATATCACTATTGTCCTGTATTTTCTTCACTTTTTGATGACTGTCTTCACTGTGTTCCATGGTTTATCCAATGCTGAGGAAATTTTTTTGTACCCTTCTCTTGACTCCTTTCAACAATGAAATCCCTTTGATGCTGTGTAAGCTGTCTGCGAACCATGGCTTTTGCTGTAGCAGGCAACTGAATAAATACCAGGAAGATCCTACTAGGACAGCTGAACTTTATATAGGGTTAATCAGAGTCTCTTTAATTGATGGCAGGTGTGTACCCAAGAAGACTGAATGTTGTAATTAAATCAAAAGGTACTTCAACAAATTATTAGTTTAAGGGTGTGCACACATATGCAACCAGCTTATTGTACATTATTTATTTTTTATATTTTTCTCCTAACAGATTTCTTTGTTTTTCAATTGAATTGTACAGGTAATTAGGTCACATTAAAGGTGGGAAAAGTGTGGTCTCATTTTTTTATATCACAAAAACCTGACATTTTAGCAGGGGTGTGTACACTTTTTATATCCACTGTATCTTGCAAGGTGATGTTGTAATCCATTGTGTCTTTGTTTCCTGCAGGAGTTTTCATATTCTGTTTTTTGGCCTTTCTTCAGTTACTTCGGTGGTGATGAATTGCTTTGAATTGTTGGTAGCACACAGGCGTCCCTTAAAAAGATTGTAGATTCAGAACTCAGATGCACTATAGCATCATCAGATTGTTCAAATACTGTTGCTTAACCCTTGACTGCTACACAGCCTTGCAGCTTATCAGTGAGCATATCTTTTTTTAGTGTAGACTTCTGTGGACTTTTAACACCAAAGATTTCTGTCCAATTAAATGGGCGAACACATTTCCACTTCCACGTGTTGTGATGCATATATTCAGTCTTGAAAATTATAGCATTTATTTTGCGATTTTCAAAGCTCACACCATTATTGCTTAATATATTGATTGCTGTAGGGAGTTACAAGATGGCTGTAGACTGATCAACAGCTAGATTTCAACTCTCCCAGTGTGACAGAAAAAAACTGAGAGATAAAGGCCAGATACTCTGCAAGATTTAGTAATATCAGTTACTTTCTAGTAAGTCAACTGCCTAGATACTAGCAAAGAAGGAACTTGGAGAGTCTGAAAGAAAATCGGCTAGAAAAGGTGAAAATAAAAGCCCTGACTGGGAAGTATGCTGTTAACTGTTCAGCAAAAAGCAATTCATGCTCCAGCTTTGGTGCAAGGCATGCCTTCCAATAATCTAGAGGAAAAGATAAATCAAATGTACTCAGAGCTGATTAAAATAAACAAAACATTGAAGGAGTATATCAGCTGAAATAACATAAGGCTGGAAAAATGGTAGAAGCTTTAAAAAGCTGTTCAGATGACTTGATTAAAACTGCAAAAATTAGAGGTCAATTAGAGGCTGAGTATGAGACTGCTCAAGAAGTGCTGTCTTCAAAAAATGGTAGAATTGGAGAATAGAGCACATAGGAAAGCCCTGAGAAATTTTTTGCTGTACCAGAGAAACAAAGGAGCAGACTGTATTAATTTTATGAAAGCACAAATAAGCAACTGGACTGGCATTCCACAGCAAGATTTGTTAACTGAAAGGACACATTGTGTGTATGCTTCAAACCTGGCCATGGAAAAACAGCCAAGACCTGTGAAGATGTAATCATACCAGCGGAAAGAAATGACCTCAACAAAATTGTGGCAAAAGGGCAAAATATAAAAAATTGGAGACAGTAGCTTGTTTGTGGAAAATGATTATTCACCGAATACCCGGCAGAAGAGAAGTAAATTTATCTCTGAAGTCTTCAGAATTTTTTTTTCCCTGGAGGATCAGTCGTTTTTGATGCAGAACATGCTAAAGAGGAAATACAAAAGTTTTGCCATCAAAACGTGAACCATTAAACAAAAGGGAACTCTGTTTCTCATCCTTCTGATAATACAGTTTATAGAGAGACTTTGTCAGTGAAACATTTTCCACTGTTTCAAAGGAAAATGCTTGAAAGGGAGTAAAAAAAAACAGTACAGGAGCGGACTAGAAGAATTTGTGAATACCTTGGACTTACACCAGAGTTGTGGTTGGGCGACTGAGATGAGAGTTTGGGGTTGGGAAATGGAGATTGTCGCTCGTCTGGTCAGGATAAAACAGATGAACATTTCTAGGTTTTGTTCAAGCAACTTTATTACACACAAGCACATCAGAAATGATGCTTTGTAACTTAAACTTAAATAAACTTAAAAACATACTGACTACTACACTTATACATGTTAACACTCTGGCTGTTCTCTCAAAGTGGCACTGCTGCCTGCGCATGCTCAGTATTTATATGCATGTACCACATGTGGAAATGCTTCTTAAAAGTACATACACACGCTCTAATCTACATCCTCTCTCTTTGAGAAATAGTCCATATATGAAATGACAGTATTCAATGACATGCAGTTTACAGAAATGATCTTTTGACATGCAGTTATACAGAACTAATTATTTGACATGCAGTCATACAAATTTAGACACATATAAAAAAAACTGTAGGTCTTGAAATATGACCTGACCATGCAACATACAAGTCAGAATTGGATCTAGCAATGAGGACTGTCTTCAAGGAATGTTTAACTTTGGGGACATCTGAGACACCATCAGGAAAGGAAATGGATACTGTGACATGTTCTTCGGTATGAACATTATCAGTGTTGCTCTGAGATCTAGAGTCTGTATGACGGGTACTATGGTGCGATATCGTTTCTGATACAGGAATAAGATGTCTGAGATTTCTCCTGTACTCTCTACCCTCAGATTTCACTAAGTAGGATCTCTGCTCGGTATATATACCTCTCACTTAACCAATTTGATCAAAGCCTTTTGCTGTTTGCAACCTTACTGTCATGCCTTCTTTTAGCGGATGAAGAAATCTGCTTGTTTTGTCATAGCTGGACTTCTGAGAAGAACACTTATTAAAAAGTTGGGCTTTGATTGCTCTGTTGTTTTTAGCATTAGGCACCAACAAACTAGAACTGATAGGCAAGTTTGTTCTGGTTTGCCTAGATATAAGTCTCTGAGCAGGCGAGCCTAGTAGGTTGTCACGGGGTATATTTCAGCGATTGAGTAAATTCAAGAAGGTATCGGTATTGTCATGCTTTGACCTGTTCAGCAATTGCTTTGCAGTCTGTACTGAACGTAGAGCAAGGCTGTTTGACTGAGGATATTCAGGACCGCTAGAAACATGGATAAAGTCCCACTCTTTTGCAAATCTCTGAAACAATTAACTGGTAAACTGAGAACCGTTGTCAGAAATAACTTTGTGTGGACTACCATGGACTGAGAAATGACATTTCATCTTAGTAATAACAGCACTGGATGTTAGGTTAGGTAGCAAATCGATCTCAAATTAGTTTGGATAAGAGTCTACCAACACTAAGTAATGTTGACTTTTCCAGTCAAATATGTCAGTTGCTGCTGTTTGACCAAGGTAGTTCAGGAATTTTCTTAGCTGAAGTGGCTCTTTTTGCAAGTGTGGCTTAGTACTGTTGCACACTGAACAAAAAGAAAGTACATTATCAGTGTCTTTTGCTAGAGAAGGCCAAAATACTGGTCCTTTTGTCCTTCCTTTGGTAGAATTGGAACCTGGGTAACCACAATGTAAAATCTGAATGTATTCACATTGTAAAGTTCTGGACCTTTGAAAGTGATACCATCTTCCATCAACAATCTCATCTCTGTATGGAAAGTAAGGTTGCACATGGCGGTACACAGGGTTGCTTTGATGGCCATCCTACATTGATGAAGTGGTTGAGCTTTTGAAAAATTGCATCAGTCTTTGTATGATCTCTTAGCTCATTAAGTTTCATGGTAGAAATATTACGCACTTCCATGAAATCAAAGTCAAAATTCTCTGCATCAAGCTGTTCCGTGGTATTTCTGGGCGATTTGGATAAGGTATCAGCCAGATAAATAAGTTTACCTTTTGTAAAGACAATTTTGAAATTATACTTTTGCAATTTGAGCATCATTCTTTGTAGTCTTGCTGTTGCAGAATGCATAGGCTTCTTTAAAATAGTTACTAGAGGTTGATGGTTAGTTTATGAATGGATTGCTCGGCCACAAGTATAATCATGGAACTTTGAACATGTGAACACAATTGCCAAACGTTCCTTCTCAATTTGAGTATACTGCATCTCAGTTTGGGTAAGAGTTCTAGATGCATAGGCAACAGGTCTGCCTCTTGAAGAATAACTGCACCAAGACCGAACTTTGAAGCATCACAGGAAAGAACTAATGGCTTACGGACATCATAGTATCTTAATGTAGACGGGTTAGCAATTTGCTGTTTGAGGCTATCAAATGCTCTCTTGTGTTGTTCTAACCATGACCATTTATTTATTTGTTTATTTTACATTTGTTGACCGGGTATGTCAGACTGAGCTGAAGAGCCTTTTTTCACAGGAGACAGTTTTACATTTAAAAACACTTGATAATGGTAACATAATACATAGTTTATACAATAGAAAAAACAGACAATTTTCAGAAATGTATTGAATTAAAAATAATTAGTATGAACTTGGAACATTACTAAGTGAAAGAGAGATCATGTTTAGACATCTTCAAGAAAATTTTTGGAAATGTAGCTACTTAGAGAATATGATGTATAAGCTTAGGACTCAATGTAGTGTATTAGGGAACATATTTAGAAGTTTTGTTAGACAGTATGTGTGTCATCAGATGAACCACAAGGTTTTTGTTGAACAGTATGGGTGTCATCCGAAGAGCCAGTAAGGTGTTAGTAGATCAGGTGGATATTACTTGGGGGCGCTCTTAAATTGTTTTGGATGAGTGAGGGTTTTGATTTCAAGAGGGAGCTTATTCCAAACCATAGCAGGGTGGTAGCTATATATGTTGCAACCAGATTTGGTCTTAGGTTTGTAGATTTGTAGTAGGCCTTGGGTAGAGCTCCGAAGGGATCTGGTTGTGGGATATTAGGGGGTACAGAACTGGGCAGTAGCAGGGCTGGTATAGGATGTAGTGGATGATCTGTAGCTGAGAGAGGAGAAGCTGGTGGGGTAGTTCTAACCAGTTTAGGTGTTTTAGAGAGAGAGAGACAGTGATGGGATTTGTATGGTTGTTGGGCAGCAAATTTGGCTACTTTGTTGTAAGAAGACTCTAGTTTTGTTAGTAAGGATGAGTTGAGATTTGAGAGAATTTGGGAGCTGTACAGTAAAGTAGGTAGAATGTAAGCATGAGAGAGAGTGATCTTGGCTTCAGTAGTCAGAAACTTCTTGTTTCCGTACAGGAGCCCTAATTTCTGGTGTTTTTTTCTGATGCAGTTATTTACATGTTGATCAAATTTAAGTTGATCATCGATGGTGACACCAAGGAGTTTTGTGCTGATTCCACCTCAATGGGAGTGTTATTAAGTGACAGTATGGAGAAGGAGGATTTGATGTGGTTAACATTTTTAGGAAGAAATAGTAACAGTTTAGCTTGTTTGGGGTTGATGATGAGCTGATTATTGGAGAGCAATGTTTCAAGTGAATTAAAGAATTGCTGGGTAGCTGATAGTAGCTGAGAGGGAGAATTGGCAGTGTTGATGATCGCAGAACCATCAGCATATTGAACTGTGCAACATTTTTGCAGCTTAAAGGTGCTGATAACTCACTAAAATCAGGGATGAGTTTGCCCAAATAGTTAACCATACCAATAAAACACTGTAAAGCTTGGACATTGTCTGGAGGTGGCATCTGAAGAATGGCTTCTTGTTTAGAAAGATCTGGTTGTAAGACTGTACTGTTAAATAAATGACCTACAGAAGTAATTGCTGGCAGTCTGAATTTGAACTTCAGAGGACTGAGCTTTAAATTCACTTCACGAGTTCTGTCCAGAACTTTCCTGAGGTTTCTGTCATCCTCTGCTTCACCATTACCTCCAAGTAGTAGATTGTCAACTATTATTTCACATGGGTAGCCTGAAAAAAATTGCTCCATTGCACTCTGAAAGACGTGGCAGAATTTATTCCAAAAGGCATCCTGAGGAATCTGTATCTCCCAAATGGGATACTGAATGTAGTCAGTAGTGAAGATTTGCGATCAAGCATTACTTGCCAAAATGAAGTCTTTGCATTTAAAACAGAAAAAAATCAGTGGCATTTGGAATGAGGGTTGCAATCTCTTTGACTATATGCATAGGGATGATGTATTTTTAATGTCTTGTTCAAGTCTATCGGGCCAATAAATATTCTGATTTCATTTGATTTTTCTTATGAGCAGCTACCATGGAAGATACCCACTTAGTTGGTTCTGTGACTTGACAAATCACACCTTACTGCACCATCTTGTCTAACTGGACCTTGACTTTCTCCTACGTAGCTATTGGAAATCTTCTTGCTGGACTGACCTCTGGGTCTACTTTCATGGAGTACACTACTGGAAATTTGCCTGGCTTGTCGTCACATCAGCATACTCTGAGAAAATAGTATCACTGAAGCTGGAACTGGGACATGTGCTTACATGATGTACTTCTTTGGTAAAAGAAAGCAGTTTCATTCTTAAACTGTATCTGAGACCTAATAATTACTGCACAGGTCTTTGGACTGCATAAAATTGCAAGCTGTAACTGTTCCCAGCAGTGTAGCATGAAAGCATTACTGAACCTTCAGTTTGAATCTCTTCACTTCCATAAGCAACAAGCTTCCCACAATTGCCCAAATTAAGTTGCTCACCAGCACTCACTTTATCAAATGTTTCTGCTGACATTACATTACATATTAGTGTCTACTTTGAGCTCTGTGGGTTTGCCGTTGATCAGGACAGTACAGAATAGTTCATTCTTTGCCAATAAACCTACTGCATTAACCTTTTCACCGACCACTGATACACCATCTACATAGAAAGTAGGGTTGCAGCTCTGTACATGATCATCTTGCTTTTTTGAGTGACCTTTCTTAATAACTGAATGAGGTTTGCTTGATTTACAAAACTCTTGAAAATGGTTCCATTTTTAATACTTGTGGCATTGCTTACCAAATGTTTAGCACTTCTGTCTTTTAGACTCATAACAAACTGTAGACTACAAGGAAAGAAAGACGGGGTCTACCCCATATAATATGTTTAGCGCTTTCGTTTTTTAATAAAAACTTCTTCAGAAATTATTATTATTAAAAAACAAAAGCACTAAACATATTATATAGTGTGGACCCTGTCTTTCTTTCCTTTTGGTCTACAGTTTGCTACAGGTTTTGGATTTCTGGACTTTTGTTCTTTTAGACTCATGGTTGGCTCCACAATTACAACAGTTGACAATAAGACTTGATGGGTTTTCTGACTCACTCTTATACTGTACTGAGCATGCCCTTTTCCCTGAGCTAGTCTTGGAACTTGCTAGAAAGCTACAGGTTTTCTCTGCTAGACCCACAGTGGTTGCAGGTGCTATGTGCATAGGCTTGTTTCTGCCATATGTTGCATGCTGTCTATGTTTGCTGTAGAGGCTGCTGAAACCATGCTCTCATCACTTGTAAGCATACTTCTGTGCCTTTCTGTGAGCTCATGGGTTTGACAAATCTCTATGGCTTTGCTTAACATTAAATCATTGTCACGAAGCAAAATCTTTCTCATTGCAGCACTACTAACACCACACGCAAGCCTGTCCTTTATTAACTCATCTTTCAAGTCACCGAATCTGCACATTTTGGCCTTATTTCTCAAGTCAGTGATATAAGCTGCAAAAGTTTCACCTGGCTTTTGGTCTCTTGTGTAAAATAAGTGCCTCTCTAATGTAACGTGTGTCTGGAGGTTGCACATTTCTCTGAATTTATGTTTAAGTACTCAGGGTCTTCCCTTGATTTAGCTGGTATCCCAATATGATGGTTTGCCCCCTCTCCTGCATATACTTTTGGTGCATACACAAATTAATGCTCTCTTTCAGTAGCTTCTGATCCAGCTAAGTTAAACAAAATGAATGCCCTCATACATACATCTTTGTCAGAAAAAGCTGCTTGTATGAAAATATTGTATTCTTGCTCAAATACTGTCCAATTCTCTGCTATATTATGATCAAACACAAGTGGACTTGGTCTGCAAAATACCTCTACCATATCAACACACAGTAGTGAAGGTGCTTTAAATCATGCATGAACATGCACACATAAATGTATATATATGCCAGAACTTTATGCCAGTATTTGTAATTATGCCCAATAGCACAACAAACTCTTTGAAGTAACTGCACTTTGCCAAATAAGTCTCTGTAGCACAAGAACACTCTGAAATCACTGTACTTTGTGAAACCACTCCTTATCAGTGTAAGAAATACTTAGAAATGACTGTACTTTGTGAATAAACTGTACTCAGCATAAAAAGCTCAGAGTAAGAAACACTTCGAGATGAATGCACTTTGCAGATAAACTGTACACAGCACAAGAACCTTTCAAAATGGCTGTACTTTACAAAATGACTATACAGTGTAAGAAACACTCTGAAATGTTGGCTTTCTGCGAATAAATACACAGAGCAAGAAACATTTTGAAATGGCTGTACTTTGACTGAAATTTGAAATAAAATTGTACTTTGCACACAGCAAATTCTTTGAAATAGTTGCACAGTAACAAAGCACATACCCTCCAAACACTTTGCACACTGAGATACTTCAAACAAATCCAGTTATGCTTTGAATGGCTTTGGTCAATGTGAAATAGTAGGTTATACCCAAACACAGTCTTTTACTAAAGAACATGCAGTCACCTTGTTCTGTTGCCTCACAGGAAGAGGTTCTCCCGTTTGATTCTCGGCTGGAGTGCTGGGAGTGCCTTCTGTGTGGAGTCTGCATGTCCTCTCCGCGGTTGGATGGGCGTTTGAAAGACATGCGTAAATGGGCGTGCCTTCATTGAAGCTTGAACGTTGAGCTGGCACCACGGAGTTCTTGAAAATCTACTACCAATCATTAGTGGACCGGAGTTCCGCTGTGGCGACCCCTAACCGGGAAAAGCCGAAAGACAAACAAACATTGTACTTATGCCCTTTTAATCTCGTATCATGCTCATTGTACTTTTCTTGTGCCCATTTTACTTTAAACATGCTCGTTATGCAAAGCAAAAGTAATTCTGAGCCCCATATGAATAGTTTTGCTAGTTTTATCAAATATCATAATTTTGAACATTTTGTTTAATTATTAATGCTGTTTGTGCCTTTTGTTTGCTTAGTAATACATTTTTGTGCTACTTGTTTGTTTAATGATGCATTTTGTGCCTTATAAATGCACCATTTCATTTTCTTTGCTAAATAAATAATTTGTCCCGTTTTCTTTACCTTTAGCTTGTTTCTGGCCCTTTTCCATTTGTCTGAGCTCCGTTTCACTCAAACTGCTTAGTCTTCCTTCACCTTCAGCTCTGCACCTAATGGCTCATAGAAGTTGTTCTTCTAATCCCGGTTCTGACACCATGTCGCTCATCTGGTCAGGATAAAATAGGCAAACATTTGAGTTCTGTTCAAGCAGCTTTATGAGACACAAACACTTCAGAAATGAGGCTTTGCAACTTAAACTTAAACTTATGAACAGACTGACTACCACACTCATACATTTTAACACTATGGCTGTTCTCTCAAAATGGCACTGCTGCCTGCACATTGCTAAGTATTTACATGCATATGCCACATTTGGAAATGCTTCTTAAAGGTACGTGCACATGCTCTAATCTACAGAGATGAACTGGAAGAAGGCCAGCAACATTGAAATTGGTGAATAAAAGTGAGACTATAAAGCTTCAGTGACATTTGCAAAATACAACTTTACATGAGAAAGTAGAAAGATTGGACTTTTGACTTTGTTAAACTTATAGGGGACTGAAATGCATATGGCCCATTTCATGTCATAAATATTTGGGAGGACACCGAAGGGAAGGACTGGAAGAAAAAAGAAATAAAAGTAACAATAAGTAAAAAATGTTGTAGTATTTGTGTGGGACATTTTGTGATATGAATTGCATGTTATATAGCAAAGCATTTTTCAGTTATTGTATGTGGTAAAGATACTAAAGTAAACAAGTGTCCTTCTTTCATCTTTTTTTTTTGTTTGTTTTAATGTAGATATTACAATGTAAAAAGAGAAGAAAGGCTGGAAGAAAACATGTTTAAATTAATGTTTTGTAATCTTGAGTTGAGTGGGGGATGGGGTGTAAAGTGCACAAATTATAGTATATGTATTGTTGATCAGTTCTCTCTTACTTTTGCATAGGTGACTTTCTGGATTAAGGCCTTTGGCTTAATCTAATAATATTTTGTATGTAAGCAAGTAAATAAGAGGGCACTGAATTCAATGAAATGTTTTCCTTTGGCAAGTAAATGTGCATTGTAAGTTGAGAAGTTGGCAGAGTTTGTACACTTGGTACTTATGTTTCCATGGAGACAAGTTGACTATAGGGAAAGCAATAAATGTCACTTTTTAAAGTTTAAATATTAATGTTTTCTGAAAGTACATAAACTGTTTTTC
Organism: Protopterus annectens; assembly: GCF_019279795.1. NCBI lineage: Eukaryota > Metazoa > Chordata > Ceratodontiformes > Protopteridae > Protopterus > Protopterus annectens. Next base: position 983,443,155 of record NC_056744.1, read on the forward strand.
ACATTTGGGAAGGGAATGAAGGTAAGAAGAACAGTCAGCAATTAGTTTAAGTAGGAGCACAGGCTGTAACATGCATCTTAGCATGGGTAACCCTAATGCTAGGTTAAGTTGTGCCTTTGTGTGCAGCTGTCTACTTGTAAAATGTGACATATGTTCAAAAGGAGATGGCAAGAAACAACTGTATAAGAGAAGCATTAGTGGGTGCATGTAACACAAAAGTTGGAAGTAAACATTTTAAAAAAAATTGTTTTATATATATAATATGTGGGAGTAATAACTTATTATAGTGGCTGCACTAAACATATTATTTTGGAATGTGAATGGCCTCACAGGTATAGACAAAAGGATAAGAGTACTGAATTATATTAAAAAATGCAGAGTGCAAATCGCATTGCTATAGGAGACACATTTGGAAAGAAGTGAGCATGTGAATTTGATATAGAAAGGATTTTAGGTTGGATTTTCAGCAGAATATCCTGGATAAAGGAAAACCGGAGTACTTCCACTAATTACCAGAGGAGCTCCAGTAGTGCTAGAAGAGGAAAAAAAAGATAGTAAGGATAGATTTGTGGTAGTAAGGAGCTACTGGTATGGGCAAAAGATTACACTGACGTGTTTATTTCCATCTAAAACTGCTGTTATGGAGCTTAAGAAAATTATGGGAGAAATGATCAGCTTTCAGCAGAGAATATTACTTATAGGTGGGGATCGGACCATGATTTGCAACAGTGAAGTTGTGTCCAGGAGACCAAGAATGGAAAATATACCAGAGGAGAGTAGATTTCTGAAGAAATTTTTGAAAATATATGGTATGGAAGACATTAATTTGGTAGTAAGAACTCTCAGAGAATTTGCATGTTATTATTCTCCAAGTTACAGTAACTGGGCTAGACTAGACAGAAATTATATTTCACCGGAACGCGTGCATTTAATTGAAGACTTCAACACACATCCAGCAACTGTTTCAGATCATGCACAAATAACAGCTAAGTTAAAAATAAAGGGTAATGAAGTAAAAATGAGACATTGGCACACGTCCTTCTATTCCCATGTTTCAGTATTCATAACATGAGTGAAATCCTCACCTAGGCAACCCAAATGTCCAGCCAGTATACCAAAGACTTAAGCTACTGCAAAGTATGTACAATGTTGCACATAGCAAAGCTGAAGTCAGCCATAAAAGGGATGTCTGCATGTACCATTCTCAGAAGTTCTCTGCCTCCAGTCCAAACAACAGCTTCTACTGTTCATCTGCTCACCAAAAGTTTTCCACAATTCAGATAAGTGCCTCATTAGGGAAGACCTTTCTTACATTTTGCTACTGCATGCTTGTTGGAGGCTAATGGCATCCAAAAAGGGGAAGTGCCACTGTGTGGAATACAGATTCCTCACAAAGACGACGACGACCACTGTCTTTTTTGTCTGGGTTCCAATCATGACTAGAATACCTGTGCCATCTGTCAGGTGTTCATTCCTAAAACATTCTGCAGTCATCTGTCTTCCCTTAATCTATGTCTTGAAAACCAGTAACTAAAACGACTAGCGCTAGGTATGGAAGGCACTCCAGGTCCATCAGGTGAACCTCTGAAGAAAAAGGCGAAAAAGGTAAGGCTTGAATCTTCAGCTGCATCTCTGATCCCAGATGTCCCTCTCGAGGCCAGTGCAGGCCTAGAGGTACGTACAGTATCTGGTCCTCCTCCTTCAGCAGGAACTGATTTAGAAGCTGCTAGTGAGGGGTTTCTTTAGCATGTCCACAGAGGTATTGCAGACATCCTTTATGGACGATAAGGGGGAACCACGGCTTGGTCATTTAAACGTTCCTCATAGTACCTCTCCTGCCTTGCTGTTTCAAACATTCCTCATAGTACCTCTCCTGCCCCTTGCATTGAGGTTTTGCTGACGTTGGGTCTGAAGCCTAGGCCTACATCAGCCCTTCCATCCCAGCCTAGGGTAGGCCTTCCACTCAAGAGGAAACACAAACAGAAAATGCGTTTCCCAGTCAGGAGCCTTTCCCATACTGGCAAGCATTTTCTCAAGGGATTTTGAATGCCTTCTTGGCATTTAAACTTTCCACTTTCCAACCACCTACTCCAACATCTCCTTTTTCCCCTCCATCTAGGAGTACATTTGCTGAACAAGAGGCCTCTGAAGAAGATGAATCATCTTCAGATGAGTCCCTGGCCAACTCCGCTCAAATAGACTCTCCTCTGGGTTATGCCTTACTTGAAGTTGATTCCAATGGTTGAGATTCTCCTGAAGAGGATTTTACATTTGTAGAAACTATCTCCAGAATGAGGGAATTTTTCAAGTTAGAAAGCTCCCAGTTTTCGGAAGTACAAAAGAGGTACTATGACCTCTTACATATAGAGTCTCCTGCTCCTTCAGCCATTCCACCTTTTTTGCCAGCTTTCCAAGATGCCTTTCTTGCAGCATCAAAAAAACCCTGATTCACAACCTCCTGCTCCTAAAAGGTCAGACAGGTTCTTTAAAGTTCCTGAAGTCAGTAGTTATTTGTACAAATGTCCTCTTGCAGACCCAGCTGTGATCGCTCTCTCTCTCTCTCTCTGTTGATAAAACCAGCAAATTAGTGCCCTCCTCCAACCTCCTGCCCTCAGATAAGGAAGGTAAAATGATGGAGAGAATTGGGAAAAAGTTATACACCTCTTCTACTCTGGCATTTAGGGCCATTATTTATCAGACGCACTTGTCTTAAGTATATTCTGGCCCTACTTTCACAGGCTTCTATATTGCTGACAGATCTCCCAGACTGCATCAGAATCCCAGCTTTCTTCCCTCTTGGCAGTTTCATCCCAGGTTACCAGGCATTCCATAAAGTGCAGTTACAATGCAGCTGAGGTGTCTGCAGTATCAGCAGCGTCTGGTTCTTTCCTCAGGAGATATTCTTGGCTGAGGCTGCACGCTTAACCTGAGGATTTCAAGGCAAAATTCATGGATGCACCACTGGACAGCACTGCATTCTATAGGAACTACCCTTGTAGGCCTAATTTTGTAATGAAGAAGACATGTGCACCTTCCCAACAACACAATAAGGGCACACACAGGCAGACTCCTCCTAGGTCTCAGCCATCCTCTGCCCAATAGGCCCCCTTTCCAGATAAGCCAGGTAGTCTGTGATTACCTGGCTACTTTCTCAGAAATCCCTCTTTCTCAGACCCTTTCTCATTTTCATTCAAAATGGGCAAGCATTATCACAAGACCAGATCGGAAAAACACTCCTCCCTTCTTAGGGATTTCACAACCCCCAAAAGACCAGATCCACCTTTTCCCTCAAGTCATTCAAGACTTACAAACACAAGGAACCGTACAAGAGGTTCTGTCTTTGGAAAGAGGAAAAGGGTTCTATCCCAGGATGTTCTTAGTTTCCAGAAAAGATGGTCCTTGGAGACCAATTTTAGACTTGGCCCAAATCAGTCTGCTCCTTCAAATCCCCACCTTCAGGATGCTCACCGTGAAAACTCTGTTTCCACTCTTGCTACCTCAGGCTTACCTGGTTTCGCTAGACATAAAGGATGCATGCCTTCACATTCCCATCCACCCCTATTCATGAAATTGTTACTTTTTTCTGTTGCTTCTTCCCATTTTCAGTTCTGTGCTTTGCCCTTTGGACTCTTTACAGCTGCAAGACTATTCACAAAGTGTTTGGCTCTTGTCATTGCCTTTTGCAGACTTCAGGGAATTCTCATCTACCGTTACCTGGATGACATGCTCATTCAAGTAGAACATCCAATCACTTTGCAACAGAACCTTCAAACCACAATCTCTTTGCTCCTCAGTCTGGGATTCACCCTCAACTACAGCAAGTCTTCCCTTTCTCCTTCTCAGGACCAGGTTTTCCTATGTTGCAGGATAAGCACAGACCTTATGATGGCTTTCCTGACTTTGCAAAAGGTGCAGTCACTGCAGACTTACTTCCAACAGTTGCTTCTCCTGTCCTGTTTGACTGCAGAGAATTCCTGAGGATGCTAGGGTTCATGGCTTCCATTACACCAATGCTGCCCCTAGCCAGACTCCACATGTGAAAGTTCCAGTGGTACCTGAAAACACTCTGGTCCCAGCATGCTCATCCTCTAGATTTTGTCCTTCCACTTCTTCCCTGCCTAAAGAAGGAATTGCTTTGGTGGATTCAACAATTTCTCAGAATCCGGGACTCCCCCTTCAGCTAATTCTTCCAGTCCAAGAAATGTTTACAGATGCTTCCAGTCTGGGGTGGAGAGAAACTCTAGGGAACTTTAAGGTTGAAGGTCTGTGGTCTCCCTCCATAAGGAAGCAACACATCAACATCAAAGAGATGAGGGCTCTGTCCTGGCCCTTCAAGCCATCAGGTCATCTTTTCTACAGGCCCTTGAAGCTGTTCACAGACAACACCACTGTTCTCTCATATGTGAACAAGCAGGGGGAGTAAAGTCTTATTGACCCACAGGGATGTGTTTCTGGATATTCTTCACCAGTGGGGTACACTTCAAATAGATCTCTTTGCTTCCCTTATGAACAGTCAACTTCCAAAGTTCTGTGCAGAGTTCCACACCCTCAGGTTTGGAAGGTGGATGCCCTATCATTCACATGGAAGGGATTGTTTCTCTACCATTCCCCCCTTCCCCCTAATTCTGAAAGTTCTGCTGAAGGTACAGGAGGGCAAACCAACAATCTTGTTGGTTACTCCTTTTTGGCCAAAACAACATTAGTTCCCTCTACTTCTGCAGTTTAGCCATGGGGAGTCATCACAACTTACCTCACAGGGTGGATCTACTCACACATGACAAGGGATCTCTTATTCACTCATATTTAGCAACACCGAACCTGACTTTGTAGGTGATAGGCTTCTGATTCCTTTCAGACACCTTTTCTCTGAGGACATGCATCTAGTCCTGCAGGAGTCCAGGAAACCTAATTCAAAGAGATCCTACTTGTCCAAATGAAAGAGGTTCTCCATCTGCTGTCTTAATAAGAGACTAGATCCATTTTCAGTGGATATTCCCCTAGTCCTTTCTGTGTAAACGCTCAAGTCTGGACTGGCTTACTCTGCAGTTAAAGCACATTTATCAGCCATTTCTGCATGCCTGCCTTTGTCTTCCCCTTAGTTTCTAGACTAGAGGTTAAACTGTCTTAAAAGGCATCTTTCACATTAGACCTCCCAGGAAACCTGTTCCTCCTCCCTGGGACCTACATTTTGTTTTGGAAAAACTGACCCAGATTCCCTTTGAGCCTGCTGCCTCTTCATCCCTAAAATTCTGCACTTGGAAAACTGTTATCTGAAATAGTTTACTTCATTTGATCTTCAACCTGTGGGTATCGGATCTGAGCTGGCAACTTCACAAGCATCTGCTACAAGCTCCTCCTCCTACCCTTAATACACCACCACTACCTTCTAACCCTCAGATCTTGTTTGGTGCGGCTTTCAACACATTGTGATTCTTTTTAAAAAATTATTAGTATTTTTTGTGTGTGCGCCGATAGCATAGGTTTCCTTCCTTCCCCCCTTTCGCTGGTGCATCGAGTGTAGGTATTTTTGCCTTAGTTTTAGGTAGTTTTTAGTAGTTAGACTTTCCCCTCTTCTCCCCTCAGCCTTCTGTGTGCTTGTCTGAGTGTGTGGTGAGTTGAGTGTGTCTCTCAAAAGTTTTTTCTTGTTTAGTGAGGTAAAGAAAAAAATAAGAATTGGCTGATCTCCCTAAACAGGTGTTTAAAAGGTGCACTGAGTGTGGCCACAAATCGTCACCTGCTGACGGACACACTCTTTGTGTGCTTTGTTTGGGTGCGGCCCATTTATCTTCTGACTGCAGTATTTGCACAGGTTTTAACCCGCGCGCCCTTAAGGATTGTAGGGCGAAACTAGTTATGAAGGGCCTGCTCCCTTCTACAGAGGCGGTCACCTGCTCTTTTGCTTTGGTCACAGCTGCAGCTGTGACCGCCTCTCCTTCTGCTCCTGTCCTTGCTTCTCCTCACTCCCAGGCTGGGACTCATCCTCCTGCCTCTAAGCCTGTGGAAGTGGAGCATAGAAAAGGCAGAGAGAAGGAGAGAGAGCATAGATCAGACAAAAGAAAGAGGTCCCCGGACCTTTTGGCTCCAACCAAAATTCAGTCTAGCACCCTGACTCCCCTTGGCTCCGATCTCCTAGATTTTCTCCAGAGCTGGAGGAGCCCAGACCACTTGGTTCTTTGACCCACCAGGTCGGAGTCCATGGCTTTGTCACGGTCCACCTGCAGTCTCTCTGAAGTTGATATGGATAAAATGATTTATTCGCACACAAATTCAGATGGGAGTCTTGCCGGCCCCCTCTCCCTCTGGAGAGAGGAACTCACTTCGATTTTTTACACCTATATATCCTTCTACAATGTGGCCCCTGGTTTTGGAGTACATGGATCTGAGAGTTCCCATAGTCAGGGGGTAGGCGCCGATGGTACCTGTTTCCCCAACGCCGGCAGCTGCCTGGAGCATCTCAGATCCAACTAGTTCGGATCTGAGTGGCTCTCGGAGCTGGAGCCTAGGTGTCGGATCTGAGGGCGATGGAGCTGTTTCCATTGGCTTCAACCTTGTTGGGTCATGGCCCCCCCCTCCTCGGAGCTCCATCTACTTCGGGCCTGGCTCCATTTCCTGCAATGGATCGGGGTAGAGTGGTTCCCTTAATGGTGTCCCAGGAAGCTCACTCTCCCTCGCCATTCGAAATTGTGGAAAGGGTTCTCTCCAGTGGATCGAGGCCCCTGACTATATCTTTGGACTCCGCCCCGACTCCTTCTGCTTTGTGTGTGAATCCCATCATTTTACCACAGGGACAGCCCATGCTGGAGGAGCCCCAGGCATTTTCCCTTGAGGAACAAGTGGTTTGCGAGCTCCTTCCAGAAAGCCCCACCGGAGAGGTTCCTTGCAAGCATACGTGCAAGAGGAGATACGTGGGCTCCTCCCCAGAGTCCCTCACTGAGGACACTGATTTGGATGATGGGGAAGGTTCCCCCAGATCACCTCCCGAGGATGTCTCCTTCAGAGACATCATGGAAATCTTGCGCCAGTGCGGAGATTGGTCCACTCCAAAACATTCCCCGGATGAATCCATGTTCCTGGAGGCTTTCGGCGCTGGTCCATCTACTTCCTGGGTATCCCTTCCCAAGGATCCATTAGTGGACTTAGTCACCTCATGGGCTTGGAAGGGACCGGACACTGTGGAACCAATCCCTAAACACCCGGACAAAATTTTGAGCCCCCCCCTGCAGACAGACCAGCTTGGAATAAAGGGTCCTCTGTAGACGCTATGGTGGTAGCAGCTGCCACCAAGAAGGGACTAGCTCAGGAGAGTTCCTCAGTCCATCCTCCTGACCGTGAGTCTAGAATGATGGATCGCCTAGGGAGGCAGATTTATGCGTCAGCGACCTTTTCTATCAGGGTGCTGAACTATCTGGCCCATGTTACTCGACTGCAGCACGTCCTGGTTAAGGAACTGGCTGAGTCTCCCACAAAGTCCATGTCGCAGGAGAACAGGGCTACGTTCTCCGCGAGGATGGCTACCTTGACAGCAGTTTCAAATATATCTATGCGACTCCTCTCACATGCGATGGAAGGAGCGGCTAGGGTGGCTGGGTCTGGCGTGTCCACAAGGCGTAATGCCTGGCTCAGATTGTGTCAGTTCACAGAACCCTTCAAGGAGTCCTTTGCGAATACCCCGTATGATGGATCTTCCCTCTTTGGTAAGACCGTCCATGACACCTTGGTCCAGATTGAGAAAGCTGGGAAGACACTGTCTGCCATCGGAATCCACTTCTCAAACCCTCAAAGATCCTTTTCCCGGAATCAGAGAGGGCAAAAGATGATGTGGTTCTGGAAGTCTCAGTATTCCCAGGACACTCGGGGCCCTTCTTCCCCTAGAGGCATAGGGGGACAGGATAGATGCCGGCCCAGAGGCTGGGGAGGAATTTTGGGTCTCTAGAACCGTTCTCGGACATGCCCGTAAAGCAACCCTGATGGTTTGTCCAACTGCTCTGCTCTGGAGGCAGTCAGAGGTCATCTGTCATTGCACCTGGCGGCATGGGAGTCCATGTCATCAGACAGTTGGGTGCTTCAGATAATTTCCAGAGGCTATTCAATTCCATTTGTGGTTCTCCATACACCTTACAAACACCTCCCAGATGTTCCACCCGCACAAAGGAAGGCAGCAGCGCTAGAGGTTTCCAAGCTGCTAAAGAAGCGAGCCATCGCACTCATCCCCCTAGATCACGCTGGATCAGGCATCTACTCCAGGATGTTCTTCGTGTTTCACTGTTGCAGTCATTACATTTGGGTAATCTGCTGTCAGGTTGCCCTCAGTCAGCCTGAATTCCAAAGTCTTAGGTCCTGCGTCGGTTGCTGCCTTCTCTTCCATGACGGTATAAAACATGTAGCCGATGCCTTTTTCTTTAGTCTTTCTTGCCGTGCGGTGCCCGAAGCAGAAGCATTTCGCAAGTGCCGGTCGGCCGATTACTGAAATATTCGCGTTTGAGTTTCAGAACCAAAGTCTTCAATAAAGCTAAGTACCCCATTGGGGAAACTTTTTTCTTGCTTTTTACCGATGTCAAAAAAAGTTAATAATTGTATTACTTGCGGGAAGCAAATACCTCATAAGGATTTCCATGTATACTGTATTCCTTGCCCTAGGCCCTGATCACAGTGTGCCTGGCTGTCGGTTTTCTGCTAGATTTAACCAATGCACTATTAAGTGTCGGTATATTTTTGCATCTAAGTATTTTTGGAAACAGATTTAACTACGCAGAGATGTCGTCGAATAGAAATACGACTACCGGAGTACATAAAAAACGCAAAGAAAAGGGCAGAGAAAGTTAGTCGAGATCCAAAACCGACGACGAAGCTTCTCCTAAGCCAGTCGCCGGTTCACCGGTACTCAGTGAGGCTTTTTCACAGCCCCTGATACCCACTACCTTCGAGTCGCAGGCCTCTACTGACTCCCATGTATGCCGTAAGACACTCAAGGTATTGGACCGACGGTTGTATCTCCCTCAGATGGGTCTGGAGCCGCTGAGCAGGCACTGGCTTCTGAAGGTGTATTCAGACCTCAACATTTTTATATCAAATCGATGAAAGCTGCAAAACCAAAGGCAAAGACACCTTCTAAAACTGAAAAAAAATGACGCCTGAGCCACATGCACAGGCCTCTATGCCTAAAAAACAGATGATCAAAATGGCTGAAGACCTTATTACCTTGATCAGGGATACCCATCCCCCTCCAGATAAGAGGCCTAGGCAAGACACTGACTATGAATCTTCAGATCAGGTTTCTATTTTGTCTGATTCCTCTTCTGATCAGGAATTATCTTTACCTCCATATGAGGATTCTGATGCTGAGGAGTCTATTCCATCTGCATCTCCTTCTGAGGATTATTCATTTGGAGAAGCCTTGCATACTTTGAGGGAGCATTTTCACTGGGAGAGTCAAGACTTCTCAGAATCAAAAAAGAGGCTCAGGGATTTCCTCCTTCTCCCTCAGCACAAGCCTTTAGCCATTCCCCCTGTGTTAGACATTGTGGATGATGTTTTTTCTGAGTCGCCTGACTCTTTACCTCCGGCTCCCAGTAAGCCTGACAGGTATTACAGGGTCCCTGACTCTCATAAGTTTTTATTTAGAAACCCTGCTGCTGATCCTGAAACTATTTTGCAGGGTCCAAAGGCAGTTAAGGCCTCAACAGCAAAAAAAACTACCCCCTCCGACAGAGATTCAAGGGCGCTGGACAGATGGGGAAAAAAGGTTTATACATCTGCAACCTTGGCAATTAGGGCCTTAAACTGTCAGTTACATATACTTAAGTACCAACAACACGTTATGGGATTGCTGAAACAGAAAATGATGTTGATTTCAGAATGTGCAGAAAATAAGGAATTGCAGGAATTATTCCATGCAGCTGAACAAGTCGGAAAGCATACTTTGCAATGTGGTTTTGATTCTTTAGAGGCCTCCTGCAGGGCCGCAGTTACTGGATCTGTGATTAGAAGACATGCCTGGTTAAAGGAACAAAATTTGCCTGATCATGTTAAAGCTAAATTGCTAGATGCACCTTTACAGCATGATTCTCTGTTTGGTATTAAGGCAGAAGAGGTTTTAAAGAAAATGGAAGACAAAGCTAAGTCTATGCAAACTGTTAAAGATTTCTTGCAAGTGCAGCCACCTAGATTCAGTAGACACTGGCCTACAAAATATTGGTCCTTTCCTGTGTCAGAGCTCAAAGGGGCAAATCCAGACGCCCTAAGGGTTCCAGGTACCAGGCTCAAGACTCATACAGGTCAAAGCAATGGGGTGCATCCACCTCCAAATCTGGAGGAGATGAAGCGCAAACCTACAGAAAGCAATCCCAATGGCTTCCCTCTGCCTACACCAAGCACTTATCTTTTGGCAGCACCCATAGGGGGAAAATTAGCACTTTTTGCACAAAATTGGCAGTTGATAACCCAGGACAAATGGGTACCGAACATCGTATCACAGGGATACAGATTCCATTTCCACACTCTGCCAATGACAAATGGTTGGCCAGACCTGCCAAAAAAAACAATGGGCAGAGGCACAGAAGCAGGTTACGTCCCTCATGGATATGGGGGCCATTCAGACAGTACCAGAACAGGAAAAAGGACAAGGTTTTTACTCAAGACTGTTCTTTGTACCCAGAAAGGACAAGGCCTGGTGGCCAATACTGGATTTATTGATTCTGAACACATACCTGGACATTCCAAAATTCAAAATGCTCACTTTGCAACAGCTTCTGCTGGGCAAGAATGCTTGGCTGGTGACTTTAAACTTAAAAGAGGCGTACCTGCATGTCCCAATAAGACAGTCGTGTAGAAGATACCTCAGATTCAAGGCTGGCTTAATGCATTACCAATTCTCTGCACTGCCCTTTGGCTTATCTACTGCACCCAGGGTCTTTACAAAGTGCCTGGCACCAATAATTGCATTTTGCAGACAAAGAAGCATTCAGATATATCCTTACTTGGACGACTGTCTCATTCAGGCATAGAACAAGGACACTCTTCTACGACACCTGGCATTTGGGAAAAGGCTTCTAGCATGCCTAGGGTACACAGTAAGCGAAAAGAAATCACAACTGGTACCCTCTCAAAAGATAACATTCCTGGGTGCAAGCTTGCATACAGCTGCCCAGATGACTTACCTCATGCCAGACAAACAAAGGCAACTGACTACTTACTTCAAACTGATGGCAACAAAAACCCAGTCTTCTGCAAGACAAATTCTGCAGGCTCTGGGCTTCATGGCATCCTGCATCCTACTAATTCCATATGCAAGACTGCGTATGAGGAAACTTCAGTGGTACCTAACAAGCTTATGGAGTCAACATTCACACAGTCTGGAAACAATGATTCCTCTCACCCCCTGCCTGCAACAGGAGTTTCTATGGTGGGCAAAGGCCTATCACCAAAACATGGGACAGCCCTTCACTCAACCCCCTGGCAGCCAAACCTTAACAACAGATGCATCAGATTATGCCTGGGGGGCCCGCATGGCAGGAAGATGCATTCAGGGCATATGGGCACCAAATCAAATGCATCTACATATCAACCAAAAGGAGATGCTAGCAGTTCAAAATGCCCTAACAGCTTTCAAGGACTTTCTTCATCCAGGACAACTACTGATAAAGACTGACAACAGCACAGTCATGTGGTATATAAACAAGCAAGAGGGCACACACTCATACCCCCTTTGCAGACTAGCCATGGCACTGTGGGACACAGCTTTGACCTACCAAATAAATCTTCAAGCTCAATTCCTGCCAGGAGAACAGAACACTCTGGCAGACGATTTAAGCAGAAACCTTATGGATCCTCATGAGTGGAAACGAAATCCACAAGTATTCAGCATGATAACAGAGAAATGGGGGAGCCCAGACATAGATCTATTTGCCTGTCCTCAGAATTATCAGTTGAAAAGATTCTGCACAAGGACTTATCACAGACAAGCATGGAAATTGGACGCCCTGTCCTTCAGCTGGAAAAACCTGTCAGTTTAAGCCTTCCCTCCTCTGCTTCTTCTACCCAAGGTCCTCCTAAAAGTCAGACAAGAGAAGCCAAAGATGATATTAATTGCCCCGGACTGGCCCCATCAATATTGGTACCCAATCCTAAGGAACTTGTCTCAATACCCAGCTTGGACCTTGCCTCAAAGACCACAACTACTGTCCCAGCAAAACAATCGGATCCTGCACAATCAACTACAGACTCTGAACCTGGCAGCATGGCTAATCATGTAATCATACAAACGACACCTCTCAGTAAAGCTGTGATGGATGTCATTTTGGAAGCCAGAAGGCCTAGTACTAGAAAATCTTATGCTGACAAATGGAAGAGATTCTGTGCTTGGAATCAAGCACAGGGAACTGATACATCAGAGCCACATATTCCTCAGATATTGCAATACTTAACTGAGATGCCTGACAAAGGCCTATCTTTCTCATCAATCAAAATCCATGCCTCTGCCATTTCGGCTCATTACAATACAGAGCCACCAGTCTTTTCTCATCCTTTACTAAAGCAGTATCTTAGAGGAGCCAAAAACCTAAGGCCTCCTAGAAGATCACCATTACCTGCATGGGACCTCAATTATGTGTTGGAAAAGCTCACCCTGCCTCCATTTGAACCAGCCGCTACCGCTGATATAAAGTTCTTATCATGGAAGACAGCTCTGCTACTAGCAATTACTTCAGCAAGAAGAGTTTCAGAGCTATAGAGCCTTTTATCATATTTTACCCAGACAGGGTGTCTCTGAGGACAAATCCTACTTTTATGCCTAAGGTGATGTCCTTCAAGGATGCATCTGCAGTCTTAACAAATGGGTTGTCCTGTCATCAGGCAGCCCTTCGGTCGGCCGGATTCCAAAGTCTGGGTCTGGCTTCGGCTGGTGTCGCACTTCACCCGACGTCATTGCGGCAGTTATTCGGGTATAAAGGCATCAGCCGACGCCATTTTCCTCAGTCTTTCTTGCCGCGTCGTGCCCGAAGCAGAAGCTGTTCGCAAGTGCCGGTCGGTCAGATCCAGAGATTACTACTACCGAATACTTCTTCGAAGACTTCTGTAAAGCTAAGTACCCCGTTGGGGACTCTTTCTTGCCTCAGCCGATGTCAGAGAAAGTTAATAACTGTTTATCTTGTGGAAAACAAATACCTCATAAAGATTTCCACTCCTATTGCATACATTGTTTAGGCCCAGACCACGACGTAGCAGCTTGTCTAGCCTGCTCTTCTTTTAACCGACGGACACTTAGACGTCGGTCGGACTTTGCTGAACAGATTTTCGGCTCTGATTTTGCCTACATTATGCCGTCTGATCCTCCGACTACGCAAATTACTAAAAAACGCAAAGAAAAGGACCGACACTCGCGGTCCGCGGTTTCGGCCGAAAATGCGGTTAAGCAAACCACGAGTGTCTCGGTTTCGGCCGAAACCGAGCATGCAGTTCTTTCTTCAGCCGATAACTTGCCTTCCACCGAGGCCTCTTCTAGCCTGGTAGAGACGGCCTCTGAAATCCAACCTTCTGTTGCGGTTTCACAGGATTTATCAGACACCATTCCCCTGGATGTTTCAACCCCTGCACGTGGAGCTGCTAGGCCTCCTCCAGCTATGTCTATTAAGGCCTTTGCCAGGGCTAAAGCAGCCAAAACAATGAAACCTGTGCCTGCCAAGCCCCCTTCTCACAGGCCCAGCACCAGCTCCCACATGCTTTCTTTGGCTGAGGATCTCATATCTTTAATCCGTGGAGCCCAGCCTCATCCAGACAGGGCCTTTCTCCCTCCTCCAGAAAAGAGACCTAGAGCAGAGCCCCCTGAGCCAGTATCCGCAGATGATTCTTCTGATGACTCGGAACATACAGACCCTCCTGAGGATTCTTATTCCCCTTACGAAGATTCTGATGCTGAGGAGTCCATCCCTTCAGCCTCTCCTCCTGAGGAATTTTCTTTTGGGGAAACCTTGCATGCTATGAGGGAACAATTTCAGTGGCAGGGCCAAGATTTCACAGACTCTAGAAAGAGGCTTAGGACCTTTCTACATTTGCCACAACATAGACCTTTAGCTATACCTCCAGTTCTTTCTGTTGTTGATGATGCATTTAATGATGCCTGCACTGCTCCTGATTCTTTACCTCTGGCTCCTGTTAAGCCCGATAGGTACTACAGGGTCCCGGACACTCATCACCATTTCTATAAGGCTCCTGTTGCAGATCCAGAGACTATCTCCCAGGGCCCTAAAGCTGTAGCAGCTACTTCTTCTAAAAACCCCCTCCCCTCTGAAAGGGAATCCAGGTCCTTAGAAAGATGGGGTAAAAAAGTTTACACCTCTGCCACCTTGTCAGCTAGAGCTTTGAACTGCCAATTTCATATGATTCAATATCAAGAGTTTATGCTTGATCAGTTGACTAAAAAGCTGTCCTCTGAAGAATCTTTAGATAAAAAGTATGTTCAGGAAATGGTACATAACATACAGCAGGTTAGTAACCATTCTCTAAAATGTGGCTATGATGCACTGGAGGCTTCCTTTAGATCAGCCATGACTGGCACAGTTATTAGGAGGCATGCATGGTTGAAAGAACAGGCATTACCAGACCATGTCAAATCAAAGCTTTTGGATGCACCTATGGACAAGGTCAATTTATTTGGTTCCCCTGCACAACAGGTACTAAAAAAGATGGAAGAGAAAGCAAAATCTGTGCAAACAGTGAAAGATTTCCTACAAGTTCAACCTCCAAGGTTTAGCAGGAACTGGCCCTCCAAGAATTGGTCCTTTCCGGAATCCTCTAAGCCACAAAGAGGCAGGAATAGGCGCACTAGAGGCAGAAACCAATCCAGGGGTGCCTACAGGGGTCGCCAATGGCAGGGTAACCACCAACGAGGCACGGATACAGCCACCACCACTACGACACCTCAATCTCAGTGACTTGGCGGTGGTACCGCCTACCAGGGAACAACTACAAGCACCCTTGGGCGGAAAGCTAACCTTATTTTCAAGAAACTGGCACTGCATTACAAGAGAAAAATGGATTTTGCAAACTATAGACCAAGGTTACAGGTTCCATTTCCATACTCTACCAGAAAAGAGAGGAATGCCAAACCTACCACCTACTCAAAAGACAGAAGCTCTAAAGCAAATATCTCAATTATTAAAAATGAGAGCTGTGGAAAAGGTACCATCTATGGAACAGGGAAAGGGATTTTACTCAAGGCTCTTCCTGGTACCAAGGAAAGAAAACAAATGGAGGCCTATTCTAGACCTGTCCGCTTTAAACACATTCCTCATTGTTCCCAAATTCAAAATGCTGACCTTACAGCAGCTTCTTCCCATGCTGGGCAAGGAGTCTTGGCTGGTGACTCTAGATCTCAAGGAGGCATACCTGCACGTCCCCATAAGACCAATTTGCAGAAGATACCTCAGATTTCTTGCAGGATCAGAGCATTATCAATTCTCAGCATTGCCTTTTGGCTTATCTACTGCGCCCAGAGTGTTCACGAAATGCCTGGCATCAGTTATAGCTCATTGCAGACTTCAGGGGATTCAAATTTACCCCTACCTGGACGACTGTCTGATACAAGCGGACAACAAAAACAAACTAACAGAAGACTTACAAAGAGTCATCTACCTACTGCAAGCCCTGGGATATACAGTCAATACAGAAAAGTCAAGGCTGATTCCATCCCAAAGAATAACCTTTCTGGGTGCAGAACTGGACACATCAAAACAAATGGCATTCCAAACTGCAGAAAAGAAAGAACAACTTCCTCTATACTTCTTGGCATTAACAAAGCAGAACCATCTGACTGCAAGAAAAGTGTTACAAGCTCTAGGCTTCATGGCATCCTGCATAATACTGGTCCCTCATGCCAGGCTGCATATGAGAAAGCTACAGTGGTACCTAAAGAATTTGTGGTCCCAGCACAAGCACAGCCTAGAAACCAAAATTCCAATGATCCCATGCCTGAAACAGGAGTTCCTATGGTGGGCTCAGGCCTGCCAATCAAACACAGGATTGCCCTTCTGCAAAAGTCAACCGAGACAAACCATCACGACAGATGCCTCAGACCTCGGATGGGGGGCACACATGCTGGGCAAGTGTATTCAAGGCCTATCGACTCAAGACCAGCTACATCTGCACATAAATCTAAAAGAAATGATGGCAGTGAAATTGGCAATCCAGGCATTCAGACCTCTTCTCCTAGAAGGCCAGTTGATGATAAGAACAGACAACACCACAGTTATGTGGTACATCAACAAACAGGGAGGCACACACTCATACCCTCTATGCCGGCTGGCACTCGACCTATGGGATGTGGCTCTGAGCTGCAACATTCAGTTACAGGCAATTTATGTACCAGGGAAGGAAAACATTCTAGCAGACATATTAAGCAGAACTACAACAGATGCCCACGAATGGATGCTGCATCCGGACATCTTCAAAACCATCACAAGAAAATGGGGATTACCACAAATAGACTTGTTTGCATCCCCACTCAATCACCAGTTGAAGAAATTCTGCACAAGGACTTACCACCCACTTGCTTGGAAGGTGGACTCCCTTTCTTTCAGTTGGAAAAGCCTAACAGCATATGCATTCCCACCACTTCCTTTGATGCACAAGGTGCTTCTGAAGATCAAAGAGGAACGTCCGAGGATCATTCTGATAGCTCCAAACTGGCCAAGACAACATTGGTACCCACTTCTGAGGAGCATGTCCAGGGAACAAATATGGACGCTGCCCCTGATCCCTTTACTACATGCATCAGCTATTTCAGCAGAATACAGCTTGGATCCTCCTGTCTTCTCGCATCCTCTGCTCAGACAGTTTTTGAGAGGAATTAAAAATGTAAAACCTCCCAGAAAACCCCCATTGCCAGCATGGGACTTGAATTTTGTACTAGAAAAACTGACTCTTCCTCCTTTCGAACCAGCAGCAACAGCAGAATTACAATACTTATCCTGGAAAACTGCCTTCCTGCTAGCAATAACTTCAGCAAGAAGGGTTTCTGAACTGCAGGCATTAATGGCAGTGCAACCCTTCCTGATCTTCCATCAAGACAGAGTGTCCATGAGAACAAATCCTACATTTATGCCTAAGGTGGTATCCAGAGTTTCTTTAAATCAGGCTATCCACCTCCCTACATTCTTCCCCAACCCACAGAACAGGGGAGAAAGGCTCTTACATACCTTGGATGTACACAGACAGTTACGCTACTATCTGGACAGGACAAAAAACAATAGAAAGACTGACCAGCTTCTGGTAGCATATGCAACAGGGAAGGAAGGGAAACCAATTTCTAAACAGACAATCTCCAAATGGATAGGAAATTGCATTAGATTTTGTTACTCCTACCATGGAAAGAAAACTCCAGAGAACATCAGGCCTCACTCCACAAGGGCTACAGCCACTACCACAGCTTTCTTACGAGGAGTGGCTACCAAGGACATTATAGAGGCTGCTACTTGGACCTCCGTGCATACATTTGCCAAGCATTATAACTTACCTCTATACTCTAGATCACTTGCTGGCTTTGCCATTGCTGTTTTGCAAGGGATCCTAACTACACCATAATCTTTTCTCTTTGCCTCCTCCCCTAGTTTAGCTATGGTATTCTACCCATTTGTTAAGACTGCAGATGTATCCTTGAAGGACATAGTACAGTTTTGTACCTACCATAAATGTAGATGTCCGAGAGGAATGCATCTGCAGTCAGGATTACCCACCCTCCTTCCCCTCTGAGGTACTCCTAGGGTATTTACCAATCTTCAGCTAGCTTGGGGGGGATCTATTATGGTGTATTTGTTTGTATAAATGTGCATACATGCTTATTTTGTGTGGTTGCTCTCTACTATTTGGAAACTTTGGCATTTATCCAAATTTAGCCATCCAAGAGGGCACCTGGCATCTGGGGCAAGAAACACTGAGGAAAATGGCGTCGGCTGATGCCTTTATACCCGAATAACTGCCGCAATGACGTCGGGTGAAGTGCGACACCAGCCGAAGCCAGACCCAGACTTTGGAATCCGGCCGACCGAAGGGCTGCCTGACGACAGGACAACCCATTTGTTAAGACTGCAGATGCATTCCTCTCGGACATCTACATTTATGGTAGGTACAAAACTGTACTTTTTCCAGTGTGGCTCTTAACCAAACAATTCATCTGCCAACTTTTTATCCAAATCCGCAGAACAGAGGGGAGAAAATTCTGCATTCCTTGGACGTACACAGACAGCTAAGATTCTACTTGAGCAGGACAAAAGCTCTAAGAAAAACTGAGCAACTACTAGTGTCATTTGCTGCAGGATCAGAGGGAAAGGCTATCTCAAAGCAGACAGTTTCAAAGTGGATAAGCCACTGCATCCGTTTCTGCTACTTACACTATGGTAAACCTGTGTCTAAGGGCATTAGGTCTCATTCCATCAGAGCTGCAGCTACTTCAGCAGCCTTTCTCAGAGGAGTACCAACCAAAGACATTCTAGAGACTGCTACTTGGAATTCTGTTCACACCTTTACAAAGCATTATCATTTGCCTCTCTACTCTAAGTCCAGGGCAGGCTTTGCCACTGCAGTGCTGCAGGGCCTTATAGCCGCACCTAATGCTGTTTAGCTCCAGCCTCCCAACCATAGCTTTGGGATTCTGCCCAAATGTAATGACTATAACAGTGAAACACAAAGAACATAGTACAGTTGTGTACACTTACCATAAATGTAGATGTTCGAGTGTATTCACTGTTGCAGTCCAGGTTACCCTCCCGCCATCCCCCTGTCATTCTACAATTTATCTTTCCTTCTCTATCTTCTACAACCTATGTGGTGTATTTGCTTGTAGTTGAAGGTAAAGTTTATGTTGATGCATGTATATATATATATATAATATGGCTACCTTTTTGGGGGCACCTGACATCAGGGGCAAGAAAAACTAAAGAAGATGGCGTCGGCTGCATGTTTTATACCCCTGACAACCTGGCGTCATGGAAGAGAAGACAGCAACCGATGCAGGACCCAAGACTTTGGAATTCAGGCCAACTGAGGGCAACCTTCCAGCAGATTACCCAAATGTAATGACTGCAACAGTGAATACACTCAAACATCTACATTTATGGTAAGTGTACACAACTTATTGCTGCCAAAAAAGACGGGGGACTTAAGGCCCATTCTGGACCTGTCTACTCTGAACCTGTCAGTTGCCAAAGAGAAATTCCAGATGGTCACTTTTCAGTCCATCATGCTGTACCTGCAAGAGAGCAACTGGATATGCTCGTTTGACCTCCAGGACACCTACTATCACATAAAGATGCACAGAAGCTCCAGGAGGTTTCTCCGCTTCTGGCTAGGAACCAATCATTATCAGTTTTGAGCCCTACACTTTGGTCTCACCACAGCCCCCCAGGGTGTTCACCAAAGTGATAGCAGTAGTAGCTGCTCACCTGAGGCTTCAGGGGATTCAGGTCTACCCTTACCTGGATGATTGGCCCCTTACTGCTCCCACCAAGCATCTACTTTGTCGGACCAGAGACTATTTCCTACAGCTTGCACACTATCTAGGGATTACAGCCAACACAGCCAAATTTCTTCTGAACCCTGTCCAGGTGATAGAATATATAGGAGCACGGATAGACACGTTACAGACAAAAGTTTTCCTGACCTCAGAGAGAGTTCGAAATTTAAGGATGCATGTCGCCTTCATTTACTGATCTCACCTTCCCTCAGCAGAGTCGGTCTTAAGGGCCCTAGGTTCTATGGCAGCGACAATAGCACTTCTTCCTTGTGCTCGATTGAGTACTACATTGGACTCTAGTGGTGCAATGGTCTTTGCTGGATTTTCTAGTATCGCACCTGATACACATCAGCAGAGTCTGCAGGTCATCCCTTCTGTGGTAGGTGCAGTCTTCGGAAAGCTTGGAGGGACGACCTTTTGTTCCAGCCCCTGCCCAACTCACAGTGACCATGGACGCCTTCCAGCTAGGGGGGGGGGGCATTGTTCGGGAAGGACAGTCCATGGCATGTGGTCTTTGATTGAGACCAGTTTGCGTATCAGCGTTCTGGAAATGCGGGTGGTCCATTTAACATTGCAAGCCCTTCATGCTTTTCTGCCTCTGGGAACCATTGCAATCCAGTCAGACAACCAGTGGTCTGGTATATCAACAAACAGGGAGGGCCCAGATCTTTACCCCCTTTGTCGCGAGGCCATGAAAGTTTGGGAATGGGCGATCTCCACCGGTCGTTTTCTGGTAGCAATGCATATTCCGGGGTGGCCCAACATTCTAGTGGACATACCAAACCGGACTATCCTGATGCCTTACGAGTGGTCTCTGAATCCATCAGTAGTGGAGCAGATCTTTTTAGAGTGAGTCGGCCTTGCTGCGATCTCTTCCCATCTCCTTCCAATGTGAAATGCAGCAAATTCTTTGCTCTGAACCCCCCCACCGGAGGAATCCCCCAGAGACGCTGTAGTCCATGATGTTCATCGTGCATACAGCTGCAGTAATCACAGATGGGTTCTCTGCCGTCAGGCGGTCCCTCGGTAGGCCGAATTCCAAAGTCTAGGTCCGGCGTCGGTTGTTGTCGCTTTCTTTCCTGATGTCAGTGCGACAGGGGTATATAAGACACAGCCGACGCCATATTCTTCAGTCTTTTTTGCCGTGCGGTGCCCGAAGCAGAAGCAGTTCGCAAGTGCCGGTCGGCCAGCTCCTGAATTTATGAAAAATTGGAAACCGAAGTCTTCTTTAAAGCTAAGTACCCCGTTGGGGAAACTTTTCTTGCCTCAGACCGATGTCAGAAAAAGTTAACAATTGTATTTCTTGTGGGAAGCAAATACCGCATAAGGATTTCCATTCCCTTTGCATACCTTGTTTAGGCCCAGACCACGACGTCTCGGGCTGTCGCTTTTGTGCTACTTTCAATAAGCGCACTGTTGAGCGTCGGGCGGAGTTCGCCCAACACCTTTTTGGTAAAGCCTTTGATTATAAAATGTCGTCGGAGACTCCGACTACCGTTTTGTCCAAAAAACGCAAGGACAAAGACCGAATCGCGAGGTCCGCGGTCTCCACCGACACCACGCCAAAACCGGCTATACGTGGTCCGGTTCTCAGCGAGATGCCTATGCAGTCCCTGACTACCGACGACACACCTTTGGCGGTGTCTTCTGTAACCGAGACCGCAGGTACCTCGGCCCATACCCAGACTACAACCACCGAAGCCACTTTGAGCGTTGAACCTCCTAATGTGGACAGGTCCACTTCCACCCATGGTGTCTTTAGACCCTCATCTTCCTTTTCCATTAAGGCCTTCTCTAAGTCCAAATCAGCCAGGCATCCCAAGAGGCCTATTGCACAGGGCCCATCTCCAGGCCCCATGCCTAAAAAGCAGATGCTTAAAATGGCTGAGGATTTAATTACTCTTATCAGGGGTTCCCAACCCCCTCCAGACAAGAGACCCAGAGTGGAGGAAGATTCTCCCTTTTCTGATCAGGGCTCCATTTTTTTCAGGACATTCTGATGTAGAGGAACACTCTTACTCTCCTTTTGAAGACTCTGATGCAGAGCAGTCCATTCCTTCTGTATCTCCTCCAGAGGATTTTTCTTTTGGAGAAACCTTGCACACCTTGAGGGAACACTTCCATTGGGAAGGCCAAGACTTTTCTGATTCCAAGAAAAGACTTAGGGAATTTCTTTTGTTACCTCAACACAGACCTCTGGCGATTCCTCCTGTCTTGGATATACTTGATGATGTTTATGCGGAGGCTTGCCTTAATCCGGATTCCCTGCCTCCTGCCCCAGTCAAGCCTGATAGGTACTACAGAGTTCCTAACTCACACCATTTTCTTTACAAAAGCCGTAATGCTGACCCTGAAACCATTTCTCAAGGCCCCAAGGGAATGAAGGCCTCTACTGCTAAGAATCCACTACCTTCCAAAAAAGAGTCAAGATCCTTAGAAAGGTGGGGAAAAAAGGTATATACCTCGACCACCCTAGCCATGAGGGCCTTAAATTGCCAGTTTCATATGCTTAAATATCAGCAGTTTCTGTTATCACAATTAAGAAATAAAATGTCACAACCTGAACAACCAGATTTGAAGGAGTTGCAGGATATGATGCACAGTGCAGAACAAGTGGGTAAACACACCTTACAATGTGGCTATGATGCCCTAGAGGCCTCAAGTAGAGCTGCTGTTACAGGATCAGTCATTCGTAGACAGGCCTGGCTTAGGGAACAAATCTTGCCTGATCATGTGAAAGCTAAACTACTAGATGCTCCTTTACAAAAGGATGTGCTATTTGGTACTAATGCTGAGGAGATATTACGGAAAATGGAAGAAAAAGCCAAATCTATGCAAACTGTCAAAGCTTTTCTACAGGTTCAACCACCACGTTTTAGCAGAAATTGGCCCTCAAAAAACTGGTCCTTTCTGGCCACGGACAAGCCCCAAAGAGGTAGATACAGGCGCACAAGGGGCAGAGGACAATCACAAGGATCATATAGAGGCAGGCAATGGCAAACTCCAGCACCAAGAGGTGGCGAAGACAGTGCACAACAATACAGGAAACAAACCCAATGACTTCCTCCTTTCCATGCCAAGTCTCAGCTGGCAGCACCCTTGGGAGGAAAGCTGGCATTATTTACAAGAAATTGGTATATTGACACAACAGACTAATGGATCCTGGACATTATAAACAGAGGCTACAGATTTCATTTTCACACTCTTCCAAAAATGAGAGGCATGCCAAACCTGCCACACAATCAAAGGGCAGAGGCACAACTACAAATTTCAAAGCTCATAGACATGAAAGCTATTCAAGAGGTACCTACACACGAACAAGGTCAAGGTTTTTATTCCAGGCTATTTCTGGTACCAAGAAAAGGAACCGACTGGAGACCCATTTTGGACTTATCCATCCTAAACACATTCTTACTCGTACCAAAATTCAAGATGCTCACATTACAGCAACTTCTTCCCATGCTGGGCAAGGAGTTTTGGCTGGTAACATTGGACCTCAAGGAGGCATACCTGCATGTCCCAATCAGACAAAGCTGCAGAAGATACCTCAGATTTCTTGCAGGTTCAATTCACTATCAATTCTCTGCATTGCCCTTTGGCTTATCTACTGCGCCCAGAGTATTCATGAAATGCCTGGCATCAGTAATCGCCTACTGCAGACTTCAAGGGATACAAATTTACCCTTATTTGGACGACTGCCTGATCCAAGCGGACAGCAAGCACATACTTCTGGAACATCTGGCTTATGTAACACGGTTACTGAATTCACTGGGATACACAGTCAACAAAGAGAAATCCAGGCTAACACCATCTCAGAAAATAATTTTCCTGGGTGCCAACCTGGACACAAACACCCAGATGGCCTATCTTACGTCAGAAAAACAAGGGCAACTAACTCAGTACTTCAAAATACTAGCAAATTGTACCAGGCTTACTGTAAGGAAAATCCTGCAGGCGCTGGGCTTCATGGCATCTTGCATTCTTTTAATCCCATGTGCAAAGTTGCATATGAGGAAACTTCAATTGTACCTAAAAAAATCTATGGTCTCAACACAGCCACAGTTTGGAAACAGTAATACCAATAATTCCATGTTTGCAAAAGGAATTTCTATGGTGGGCCCAAGCATGTCAAACAAACACAGGTCTCCCATTCTGCAAGCCTCAAGCAAATCAAGTCATCACAACAGACGCCTCAGATTACGCCTGGGGGGCGCACATGACAGACAGGTGCATTCAGGGCAAATGGTCCCAAAAGGAAAAGCACCTTTACATCAATCAGAAAGAAATGCTAGCAGTGATAAATGCAATTACAGCTTTCAAGGACCTCCTGCATCCAGGACAATTATTGATAAGAACAGACAATACCACAGTAATGTGGTACATAAACAAACAAGGAGGAACACATTCGTACCCCCTGTGCAGACTAGCCATGACACTTTGGAATTTGGCTCTGGAATGGCAAATCGAGCTTCAGGCACAGTACTTGCCAGGTTTGCAAAACACGCTGGCAGACAATCTAAGCAGAAATATGACAGATCCACATGAATGGAAGTTGCATCCTCAAGTGTTTACAAAGATAATCCAAGCGTGGGGGAGGCCAGACCTAGATTTCTTCGCCTCCCACAGGAATCATCAATTGGAAAAGTTCTGTTCAAGGACCTTTCATCCAAAGGCCTGGAGAGTGGACGCCCTTTCATTCAGTTGGACAGCATGGACAGTTTACGCCTTCCCACCTCTGCCTCTTCTGCCCAAGGTACTCTTGAAAGCAAGAGCAGACAGACTGAAGATGATACTGATTGCTCCAGACTGGCCAAGACAACACTGGTACCCACTTCTGAGGAGCCTAACACATACTCCTACCTGGTCCCTACCTCTAATGCCTCTTCTGCTGACTCAGCATAGCTACAAAACTCTTCACAGTCAGCTGAAAACACTCAATCTCGCTGCATGGAAAATTCCTTAACACCACAACAGACCCTACTCCCCAAGGAGGTGCAGGATGTCATTTTGGAGGCCAGAAGGCCATCTACTAGAAAGGCTTACTCCGCAAAATGGAAACGGTTTTGCTCTTGGAATGAGAAAAAAGGCCAGGACCCTAGAAAACTGAATTTGACTCAGGTACTACAGTATCTAGCTGAGCTGCTGAACAGTGGACTTTCTTTTTCCTCCATAAAAATCCATGCCTCAGCCATTTCTGCAGAATTCAACACTGATCCACCCTTATTCTCTCATCCACTCTTAAGACAGTTCCTCAGAGGGGCTAAGAACATAAGACCACCAAGGAAACAACCAATACCAGCCTGGGATCTTAATTACATTCTAGAAAAATTAACATTACCTCCCTTTGAACCAGCTGCCTCAACAGATTTGCAATATTTGTCCTGGAAAACAGCCTTCCTTCTGGCCATTACCTCAGCTCGTAGGGTTTCAGAACTACAAGCCCTCATGGCTGTGCAGCCCTTTCTCATCTTCCATCAGCACAGGGTTTCTCTTCGTACCAACCAGTCATTTATGCCTAAAGTGGTATCCAGGGTAGCTTTAAATCAAGCCATACACTTACCTACCTTTTACCCCAATCCTCAAAACAAAGGGGAAAGGCTGCTACACTCCCTAGACATCCATAGACAGCTACGTTATTATTTGGACAGAACAAAGCCTTTCAGGAAATCAGAACAACTTTTTGTGTCCTATGCTGTAGGAGCTCAAGGGAAGCCAGTTACCAAACAGACAATTTCAAAATGGATAGGCCACTGCATACGGTTTTGTTACTCCTATCATGGAAAATCTGTCCCTACAGGCATCAGATCCCACTCCACCAGGGCCACAGCTACCTCTACAGCCTTCCTCAGAGGAGTTCCTACCAAAGACATTCTGGAGGCAGCCACTTGGAGTTCTGTGCATACCTTCACAAAACACTACCACTTGCCTTTATATTCAAAAACTAGAGCAGGCTTTGCCACTGCTGTGTTGCAGGGCATTCTGGCTCATTCCAGTTCCACCTAGTGCCTACCACCCTGTGCGTAGCTTTGGGATTCTACCCATCTGTGATTACTGCAGCTGTATGCACGATGAACATAGTACAGTTTTGTACCTACCATAAATGTAGATGTTCGAGTGCTAATACAGCTGCAGTACAGGTTTCCCTCCCTCCTTCCCCTCTTGGTAAAGGCCTAGTGGCTAACACCTCCTCATACAACCTGATTGGGTCATCCTTCTGTGGTGTATTTGCTTGCAACTGCTGTTTTTTGATTATAGTGCATTGCTTGACTCTATATATATATATATATATATATATATATATATATATATATATATATATATGTGTGTGTGTATATATATATATATATATATATATATATATATATATATATAATTTATGTATTGCCTTCCTTCTGGGGGCACCTGACATCTGGGGCAAGAAAGACTGAAGAATATGGCGTCGGCTGTGTCTTATATACCCCTGTCGCACTGACGTCAGGAAAGAAAGTGACAACAACCGACGCCAGACCTAGACTTTGGAATTCGGCCGACCGAGGGACCGCCTGACGGCAGAGAACCTATCTGTAATTACTGCAGCTGTATTAGCACTCGAACATCTACATTTATGGTAGGTACAAAACTGTACTTTTGGCCTCCCAGTCTTCTTTATGTTTATCCTACTGTACCCCTCATTCTAAGGTTCCTACAGAAGGCTTGTCGACTGAGGTGCAAAGTGATCCTCATTGCCCCGTTTTGGCCTCACCAGGTATGGTTTCCGTTCCTTTGGTCTCATCTTCTAGCTCCTCCTTGGATCTTGGATCCCATTTAGGATCTCATTTCGCACCCTTTAAGGGTCCCTCATCTGTATCTGGACAAGTCTGAAGCGCTCACAGCTTGGCTGCTCCAGTTCCCTTAATTGCTAGGACTCCCAGATTGTCTTCTTTGGTCAGGTCTATTCTGGTGGCAGCTCATAAGTCGTCCACCTGGAAGATTTATCGTAGCAAATGGAAGCGGTTTTCCTTTTGGGCTTCTCAAAAGAGTTTAGATCCATTCACGGCTCCCATTCCTGCTGTCCTTGACTTTTTGGCAAATATTTTTCAACAAGGGTCTAGCTCGTCTATAGTCAGGGTTCAACTGGCCTCCATTTCTCATTTTCACGTGGGAGAGAACTCTGCTTCTTTAGCCTCTTCCAGATTGTGCAAAGCCTTTATTAAAGATACCTTCCTATTACGTCCTCAGAGATCCCATTCCCCTGTGGGACCTTACTATGGTGCTTCAAGAGTTGGTTGCTCCTCCATTTGAACCTGCAGCAACCACTGTTCTTAAGTTTTTGTCTTGGAAGACAGCCTTTTTAGTGGCTATCACTTCTGTTAGGAGAATTTCAGAACTTCAGGCGTTGTCTGTCAAAGTTCCATACATGATTTTCAACAAGGACAGGGTTTCTCTTCGCACCAATCCTTCTTTTCTCCCAAAAGTAGCACTGGAGGTTAATATCAATCAAAATATCAATTTACCTGTTTTCTTTCCAAATTTTGCAAACAAAATTGAATGCAAGTTGCATTTGTTAGAAGTTCATAGACAGTTACGGTTCTATTTGATCAGGACCAAAACTTTGTAAATCTGACCAGTTGTTTGTGTCCTTTTCTAAACCCTTTTTGGGTAAACATATTTCCAAGGTGACCATTGCCAGGTGGATCTCCCTATGTATCCTTCAGATCTACAAGGGTAAAGGTTTGTCTCCTCCGGGTCAGGTTAAAGCTCACTCGACTAGGTCCATGGCTACTTCTGCAGCTTTTTGGTCGAGAGTATCCTTAGATGACATTTGTTCTGCGGCTACTTGGTCCTCATCTCCTACCTTTATTTCTCACTATAAATTGGATTTGATTTCTCGAAGGAGAGCATCCTTTGGTTCCACGGTGCTTTGGAATATCCTTCCATGAGGGCCTCCCAGGTGTTTAGTAGCTGGGGACTCTGTCCCACAGGTTGAAGATCAAATGAAGTCAACTACTTCAGATAAAGAAGTCATGTACTCACCATAACGTTCCATCTGAGTAGTTCTACTTCATTTGTCTTCAACCATCCCTCCCTCCTTCCCCCTGGCATTACCATATGGATAGCGTTCATAGCTGGGGGGGGGTTTGTATGTGTAAGGTGTTTTGGGGATCGGGTTGTTCAGTGTAGGGTGCAGCAAACTCAATCTGAGGGTTGGAAGGTAGTGGTGGTGTATTATGGGTAGGGGGAGGAGCTTGGCGCTCAGAGCAGATGCTTGTGAAGTTGCTGGCTCTGATCCGATACCCACAGGTTGAAGACAAATGAAGTAGAACTACTCAGATGGAACGTTATGGTGAGTACATAATTTCTTTGTATTGGTAGTCATTACTTCTGCTAGGTGAGTCTGAGCACTCCATGCTTTAATGGCATCGCAACCATTTCTGATTTTTCACAAGGATAGGGTGTCCCTTTGTACCAACCCTTCCTTCATGCCTAAAGTGGTTAGTGACTTGTCCCTCAATCATTCTATTCACTTACCCATCCATTTCCCTTCTCCTCCAAACTCCAGTGAAAGGGTGCCTCACACCTTGGAATGCATACAGACAACTCAGATTCTGTTTGGATAAGACTTAGTCCATTAGAAAGTCTGAGCAGTTGTTTTTTTTCCTTTCACCCCAGAGCACTGGGAAAACCTGTCTCTAAACAGACTATTTCATCTTGGATCTCTGTCTTACTCTGTTAAAGCCCAATCCACTGGAGTGGTGGCTTCCTCTGGAGCCTTCTTTAAAGGCCTGGACACTGCTTCTGTCCTGGAAGCAGCTGCTTGGTCCACTGTCTGGACTTTTACAAAACACTACAAGCTGGATTCTATCTCCAGATCTAGAGCAGGATTTGCTAGAGCAGTTCTACATGGCTTTATGGAGACTTCTTGTGCTCCTACCCTCCCCCCCTTTCTCACTCCTGAGCTTTGGTATTCTCCCTCATGTTATGAATACTGCAGCATGGGAATAGAAGGACATAGAATAGTTGTGTAAAATCTTACCATAACTGTAGATGTCCTTCTCTTCCACATTGCAGTATTCTATTCCACTCCTTCCCCCCTTAATTCATGCTCTTCTTTGGATAGTACCCAATTGCCTCTTATCCTTGGACTGGTGATCTGACTGGGGCATTCAGTTCTGATGATGGTACGTGCAGATGTCACTTTTATGGCTGACATCTGCTGTTCTGTGTGCAACGTCGCATGTACCTTGCATACGCTTAAGTCTTTGGTATACTGGTTGGACGTTTGGATCGCCTAGGTGGCAATCTCCTTGATGTTATAAATACTGCAACATGGAAGAGAAGTACATATATGGTTATGGTAAGATTTTACACAACTATTCTTTCTCCACCTAACTGTTATAAAGAGAGGAGTTTAAGGATTGTGTAGGTGGAAATTATTCAACAACAATTAGGGAAGACAGAAATTTCTTCAGAGGTTATAAGTAGTGAGTGGGAAATTGAAAGTGGAATTTAAAAATAAGTTAGAAGTATAAGAAAAAGAGAGCAATGGCTAAGAAGTAACAAGAGTTATTTTGAGGGACTGGTAATGATTCAAGTATTGAAGAATAAGGGGAAAAGAAGCTAAAGAGAAAATAAGGGGGCATCTGGATAATATGCAGGAGTTTAGAAAGGTTGCTTTTAAGCAACTGTTTTTTGATAATAACTCTAGTGGTCAAAAACTGTTAGCATAATGACTTACGCAACAGAAACTGGAAAGGGTTGTTGCCAAACTCGGGGAGCCTTTAACAAAGGATCCTTTAGAGGTATTAGAGATATTTCACAAATTTTATGAAAATTTGTATAAAGCGGATGAATTTGGAAATCAAGAAAAAGTACAAATGAAAATATTTATGGAAGTCTTATGTATGCCAAGGTGAGAGGTAGATGAGGCTGTACAGTTAACAGTTAAGATAGGAGGTGATGAGATAAAAACAGTGATGTATAATCAGTCTGCAGGGAGGTCTCTAGGAAAAGATAGTATTCTTGTGGAGGTTTGGAGGCTAGGTGAGAAGAAAGTGATGAAGATCTGGAAGGTTTATTTTAACAGTATTTTAAAAAGAGGGAAGCATCAACATCCTGGAACATAGCTGTGGTGGCTGTAATACATAAAGATGGTAAAAAACCATCAGACCCAGCTTCATATAGGCCCATTTCAGTTTTAAAACTTGATTATAAAGTGTTTATGTCTGTAGTATCTAAATAAATGGCAAAAGTCTTGCCAGAATTGATAGATATGGATCAGTGTGGTTTTGTGGAGGGGAGGCAGATGTTTGACAGCATTAATAGAACAATGATAATCCAGAGGGAAGCAGAATGTAAGAAAATACCATTGTTGTTGGATGGTGATGTCGAGGAAGTATTTAACAGTGTAATCTTTGATGTCCTTCCATAACACTGTTGCAGTATTTTTTACAATAGGGATCGCGTACCAAGGGCACCCTGAAGTCTGGCCAGTATACCAAAGCCTTTAGCTTGTAATGAGTATGCTGTATGTCACATATATTCTCCCTGTGCACGGTGTAGGGCATAAAGGTGAAGTCCAGATGTACCATCCTCAGAATTTGTTTGCTGCCAGTCTGAATGCCATATTTGATCATCAGTCTGAATGCTCATTTGTCTGTTGGTTACCAAACTGATTTCAGAGAAGTGCCCTAATGGGTTTTTTGATTATCTTGTCTTTCTTTTGTCTTGTTCTGGTTGTTGGTTTCATGTCATCCAGGAAGGGGAAATGACAGTGTGCGAGAGAGATTCCCATTAAAGATCATCACGAGCAATGTGTGTTCTGGTTAGGTGCTTCTCATGACCATACATCTTGTGAGATTTCTCAAGCTTTCATCCCTAAGATGTTGCATAGTTACCTTTCTTCCCTTGCAATTTACATAGAGAACCAACAACTTAAACTGTTGACTAAAGACTTCTTGTGTCGAGGGTCAGCCATCTGCAAAGAAAAAGGCCAAAAAAGCTTTGTCGGATTCTTTGGCTGTACCCCTCCACTGGACATCTCTCTCGAGGCTGGTGAAAGCTGAGAGGATCATCCAGTTTCCTTCTCCGATTCCTCTGCCATGACTGCTTTGGAGGCCGTCAAGGATCTGACTCCATGCACATCCATGGAGGCCTTGCAGATGTCCGCTTTGGATATACAGGGGAAACAGCAGCTGATAATTACTGAAGGGCCTAAGGGTGTTCCTCAGATATTAGTGAAGGAAGACTACCATTATGGAGTGTTGTCAGGGGTCGGAGCCTTCTAAATTGTTTAAGGCTGACGTCCCACTCAAAAAGAATCAGAAGAATAAGCACAAGGATCCTCAGAGTGAATGTCAAAACTTCACTCAAGACCTGTTTAATGCCCTTATGCCTGGAGCCTCCACGGGGGGTTTCTGTTCCTGCTCCTCCTTGGTCTTCTACCTCTCTTAGGAGACCCAGAGATCAGGATTCTGATGATGATGTCACTGATTCTGATGAAGAGTTAGTTACTTATTCCTCTCAGATTACTTCTAAATTAGACTATGGTTCTGAAGAAGAAGAGAAGAGTCTTATCAGTCCCGACTCTCCTATTGAGGAGATTTCATTTGGTGATATTGTTTCCAGAATGACTGAATTTTTCAAATTGGACTGTGTTCAGATGTCTGATGCTCAGAAGAGGTACTATGCACTTCTGCAGATGGAGTCTCCCAGTCCCTCTGCTGTTCCTCCAGTTCTTTCTGCCATGCTGGATGCTTTTTCCACTGCTTCTCAGGCTCCTTACTCTCACTCCCCTGCTCCCAAGAAACCTGATAGGTTTTATAAAGTGCCAGATGACTGCAAGTTTCTTTATAAGTGTCCCTATGCTGATGCTTCTGGGGTGTTAGTGGCTTCTGATAAGCCTTCCAAATGGCCAACTTCAACTAAGTTTCTTCCCTCTGATATGGACAATAGAACCATGGAGAGGCTAGGTAAAAAGGCGCATACTTCTGCTACCCTATCCTTTACAGCCGTGAACTGTCAGACACACATGATCAGGTATGTCTTGGGTCTTCTCTCTCAGGCTTGTCAAGTCATTTCAGATCTTCCTGATTATGACGGGAAGGGCTCTGCTCTTGCCTTGTTAGGGATTTCCTCCCAAGTTGCTCTTCATTCCAGTAAATGCAGCTATGATGCAGCTGATGCTTCATCTATGGCTGCTGCTTTTGGATCTGTTTTGAGGAGGTATTCCTGGCTCAAACTTCAGCCTTTGACTGATGATATCAAGGCTAAACTGATGGATGCTCCTCTGGATAATAAGCATTTGTTTGTTGGTGCTGTTATGTAGTTGAAGTCCCTGCAAGAAAAGGGTAAGGCTTTCAGGAGTTGAAGCATATTTGTGTGTCACCTGTTCCCATGTTTCAGAGGAATTATTCTAATAAGTCTGCCTTTGTCTGAAGACTGTATCGTCCTACCCCAAGGGTAAATATGGTGGTAGAGGGGCTCCCCCTGCTAAGGCTACCCAAACCCCTTTTCCTGACAAGCCAGGTGCTGTCGGACTATCCTGTTCTTCCCAGTCACTTTCCTCTTTCTCTGCATCTTTCCCTGTCCCTTCCTATTTGGGTAAAGTTTCCCAAGATGGATGGGTTCTTTCCATAACTCACCAGGGTTATTATATGGTTTGGAAATCTCCCCCACCCTTTTTTGGCATTCCTCAGCCTCCTCAGCAATAACTGCCCTTTTTTTTAAGAGATGCTTCAGGGCCTGTTGGCTCAAAGAACAGTTCAAGAAGTTCTAATTCCTTAGAGGGGGAAGGGGTTTAACTCCAGAATGCTCTTAGTACCCAGGAAAGAAGGCACCTGGAGACCCATTCTGGATCTTTCTCAGCTAAACACCTTTTTGAAGGTCCCTTCCCTTTGGATGCTATCCCTTCAAACCTTGTTTCTTCTGCTACTTCCTCAGACTTTTCTAGTTTCCCTGGATTTCAAGGGTCTATATTAGAACACCGAACGTTCAAAATTTCGAGTGTTCTAATATCGAACCCTATGAATCGAAAATTTAAAACATCGAACATGCAGAACAGCGAATTTTTTCCTAGGGAAAAAATTCACTGTTTCAAAACACATACACATAACACAAGCACACCAAACAAACAGCAATCCACACACATACACCTAAACTCTTACACCTAACCCTACACTAAACTATACATACACCACTAACTATCCACTTACCTTAACCCTAACCCTAAGACTATTGCACAGTCACGTGCCCTAACCCTAACTCACCTACCCCGCCCTAACCTCACGTCCACACAATCACACACTTACTGAACCCGACCCGTAACTTTCCACCACAGCACTGAAAATACCGAAGCAACAGAAACGGACAACCGAATTCTTTCCCTAGGAAAAAACTTGGTTTTCTGTTTCTTCGATATTTTCAGCATTCGCTTAAAATGGGTCAATATTAGATCACTCGAAATTTTGAATGCTCTGTGTTCTAATATAGACCCGATCTCAAGGATGCTTATTTACATATTCCTATTCATCATCTTTTCAGGAAGTTTTTACATTTCTCCATTGCTTCCTAGCATTTTCAGTTCTCTGCTTTGCTCTTTGGCTGCTCTACTGTCCCAAAGGGTTTTCACCAAATGCCTAGCTCCTGTGATTTCTTTCTATAGGTTGAAAGGGATACAGGTCTTTCCTTACTTGGGTGTCCTGCACATTCAGGCCTCCTCTCCAGAGATTTTAAAGCAGCATCTTCACTTTGCTATTTCTCTCCTGGGATTTACTGTAAATTTCCAAGTATCATTCCTGACTCCTTCCCAGGATTATGTTTTTCTGGAGTGCAGACTCCAGACTGTTCCAGTGCTGGCATCCCTGCCTCCTCCCAAGGCTTTAATTCTGACTGCTTTCTTTCATTCCCTTCTTCCTTTGGATTCCATTACAGCCAGGGAGTTTCTGAGGGCTCTGGGTTACATGGCTTCCACTATTCATATACTTCCTCTGCCCAAGCTCCACATGAGAAAGCTCCAGTGGTTACTAAAGTCAGTTTAGCGTCAGCATTTCCATCTTTTAGATTTTCTAGTCCCTCTTCTTCCATGCCTCAAAATGGAACTTCCTGATGGATTTGTTAGTTGTCTGTAAACCTAGGTCTTCTTTTTCAACCTCCTATCCCCTCTCAGGAACTCTTCATAGATGCCTTGGATGTAGGATGGGGCCTCCTTTGGTCCTCTGAAAGTGCAGGGCCCTTGATCTCTTTGACAAAAGAAAGACGACATCAATGTCCAAGAGATGAGAGCTCCTCTTCTAGCTCTTCAGGCTTTTCATTCTCTTTTCCTTCCAGGGCTCCTCAAGATTCTCACAGACAGTACCACAATGATGTGGTATATCAACAAGCAAGGGGGAACAAGGTCTTATCTCCTAGGCAGAATAGCCCATCAGGTTTGGCATCTAACTATCCTGTATCAGGTGACCCTTCAGACAGTTTACATTCCCTTGGATCATAACATAGTGGCAGAATCTCTGAGCAGGTCCATAACACAATCCCACGAGCGGATGTTTCACAGGGATGTGTTTCGGAACATTCTCCACCAGTGAGGTACACCTCAAGAAGATCTATTTGCCTCCCCTCTGGACATCCTCTTTTTTTTCCCAGAGTCCCATGTCCTCTGGCCTGGAAGGTGGACACACTCTCTTTTTCTTGGAAGGGCATGTTTCATTATGCCTTCTGTCCCCTTCTTCTCATTCCGAAGGTCATGTTCAAGATAAAACAGGATGCTTCCAAAATCTTGCTGGTGACTCCCAGACAGCACTGGTTTCCTCTTCTCTGCATTTAGCCAAGGGCAGTCATCACAAGTTACCTCACAGGGTGGACATATTTACACAAGACAAGGGGTCTCTCATCCATTCCCACCTATCCACTCTGCAACTGACATTGTGGATGATAGGGTTTTGATCCTCTTCAGGCACCTTTTTTTTCTGAGCACATGCTTAGGGTCATACAGGAGGACAAGAAACCCACTACAACAAAATCTTATTTGTCCAAATGGAAGATATTTTCTGTTTGGTGTCCTTCTTATAACCTGGATCCACTTACTGTGGATGTTCCTCTGCATCTATTTTATTTGTATGAATTGCTCAATGCTGGGCTGGCATATTCTTTTAATGTCCTTCTATTCATATGCTGCAGTATTCATAACATTAGGGAGTCTGCCACCAGCTGACTCGTACGTCTGACCAGTATACAATAGTCAGTTGCTACTATGAGGTATGTACTACGTCGCACAGATGCAGAATGTATGTCGGGTATAAAGCAGACATTGGCACGTACCAGAACTTAGAACTTTTCTGCTGCCAGTCTGATCATCTGCTCCGGTCGTTGCTCATCAAACAAGTTGCAAACCTTGGTTCAGATAAGTGCCCCATTGGGGTTTTTCATTACTGTCTTTTGGCTGCTATCTGTTTTTGTGATTATGTACTTGTCAGCTAGGAAGGGCAAGTGTCAGTGTGGAAGGTAGATTCCACATAAGGACTCTCACAACCTTTTGTTTATTTTGTCTAGGCCCTGACCACGACTATACTACCTGTTTTATTTGCAAGGCCTCTGTCCCCAAGACTCTATGAAGTTGGTTAGCTTCTCTAACTTTATGCCTGGAAAATCAGTGCCTACAGTGTCTCGCACGTTATATGGATGTTACATCGGGCCCTTCAGACAAGCCGCAAGCTAAGAAGGCCAAGAAGTGTAGGTCTGACTTACCCACTGCTCCCTCTGGTCCTGATGTCTCTCCCAAAGCTGATGTTGGCCCAGAGACCATTCCAGAGTCAGTAGGCTCTCCTTTTAATGGTTGCCAATGTGGAGGCTGTGAAGGACTTTACCAGCATGTCCTTAGGGGAAATGCAGGTGCCGACTCGAACATAGGGAGAAACCTCTGCTTGTTGTGAATGAAGGCCCGCATGGCATTACCCAAATCATTGTACGAGAGGATGTTCCTCCCAGCATTGTAGCGTGTAGGCTGACGTACGGCCCATCCACTTTCCACCAAACGGAGGTTCTTAAAAAGAAAAAAAATTACAATGAAACATGTTTCTCCTGCTCCTCAGGAGCAACTACTGGATTGGCAGGCCTTTTCACAAGGCTTGTTCAATGCCTTTATGGCCTGATATAGTCCTCATCTCTCTCTCTCTCCCTTCTCCCTCCATTCCTCCCTCTACTTCACAAAAGAAGACTTCTGAGGAGTTCAGATGATGAGGATTCCTCTGGGGATGAATCTTTGCATTATTCAGCCCAAATTTCTTTTCCTTTAGGTTATTCCTCCCCAGAAGAAGACTCCAGTGGCACTGATTCCCTTGGAGAGGATGTCTCATTTGGGGAAACCATTCTTAAGATGAGGGAGGTTTTCAAATGAGACTGTTGTCAGGTGTCAGACATCCAAAAAAAGGTACTATGACCTGCTGCAGATGGACTCCCCTTCCCCAGCTGCCATACCGCCTGTTCTGCCAGCTTTCCTGGATGTCTTTGCTACAGCTTCAGTGTGCCCTGATTCTTAACCTCCTGCCCCAAAAGGCCAGATAGATTTTATAAAGTGCAGGAGGATTCCAAATTCCTGTTCAAATGTCCCTCTTCAGACCCTTCTACTGTTTCAGTTTCTACAGACAAGGTCTCCAAGATGCTACCTTCCATTTCCCTGTTTCTCTCAGATAAGGAGAGCAGTGTCATGGAGATAATAGGAAAAAGGGTTTATACCTTTCAGGACTATTAACTACCAGAACCATATGGCCTTGTATTCCTTGGGCCTTCTGTTGGACGCTGGTAAACTACTTTCTGAGCTTCCTGACTCTCCCACTAAGGCCAGTGTCTCCTCCATCCTTAATTCCTCAGCTCAGCTTACTTGGCATTCCATAAAGTGTAGTTATGATGCAATGGAGGCATCAGCTAGAGTGGCTGCATCTTGGTCAGTCCTGAGGTGGTACTCTTTGCTCCAACCTTTGCCTGATGACATTAAGGCAAAAAGTATGGATGGCCCCCTGGACAACAAGGCATTATGTGGCACCTCTGCTGCAGAACTGTTTACGTCTCTGCAGAAGAAGGGCAAAGAGCTGCAAGACCCGAAACATATTTTTGTTTCCCCGGTGCCCAGGTTTCAGAGGAACTACCCTACCAAGACCACCTTTGTAAGAAAGTCTGTCACACCCCGATCTTCCAAAGTAAAGAGAGAGGCCAGAAAACAATTTTCCTCTAAATCTACCTCCACTACTCCCACACAGAAACAGCCCTTTCAGGCTAAAACAGGTAGTCTGTGACTACCTGCCCAGACCGCTAACACCTAAACTACTTTCTGAGCTTCCTGACTCTCCCACTAAGGCCAGTGTCTTCTCCATCCTTAATTCCTCACCTCTGCGGCTCTGCTTGACAGTGGCACAGGCAAATCATTTTCTTGGGTGGCAATAGCCAGGGTTCCTTTTTGGCTGGGCTTGTATAGGCCCCAGGGCCGATAGACTAGTACCTACCTATGAACCTGTGAATGATACTTTATGGTGTGGAAGACTCCTCCCCCCTTCAGGGATATTCCACAACCTCGAAAAAAACAACTGGAACTCTTTCCTCAGGTTGTTTCCACCCTTCTTTCTCTAGGTACCATTCAGGTAGTGCTGCCCTCCCAAGTAGGAAAAGGGTTCTATTCCAGGATGTTCCTGGTACCCATGAAGAATGGTCCTTGGAGACCCATTCTAGATCTATCCCATCCAAATACCTTTCTGAAAGTCCCCACCTTTCATATGTTAACCTTACCCACCCTTATCCCGCTCATCCTTCCTCAGGCCTTTATGGTGTCACTGGACATTAAGGATGTCTGTCTTCATATTCCCATTCATCTTCAGTTCAGGAAGTTTCTTTGATTTGCTATTGCTTCCTCACATTTTCAATTCTGTGCTTTGCCCTTTGGATTGTCTGCGGCCCTGAGAGTCTTCACAAAATGCTTAGCTTCTGTCACAGCCTTCTGCAGAATACAGGGCATACAGATCCTTCCTTAACTAGACAACCTTCTTCTCCAAGCAATGACTCCACACATCCTTCAGGAGAACCTCTCTTTCACAGTGCCATTATTGGAGGGTCTAGGGTTCATGATCAATTGCCAGAAATCCACTCTGGTCCCTTCCCAAGACTACATCTTCCTTGGCTGCAGGATCTAGTCAGACAGCATGCTGGCTTCTTTACCCCCAGAAAAGGTCCTGTCTCTCTCTTCTTACTTCTAGGACCTCTTGCTTCTTCAATCCCCTGATTACCAGGGAGTTTCTTCGTCTCTTGGGGTTCATGGCTTCCACTATTTCCATGGTTTCTTTAGCCAGCTTACCCATGAGGAAATTCCAATGGTTCTTGAGAAAAGTATGGGTACAACACTCCCATCCCCTGGAGTTTGTCATCCCACTCCTGGCTTGCCTGAAAAAGGAGTTACACTGGTGGATCCAATAGGTTTCAAGGAATACAGGCTTACCATTGCAAGCACCGCTTCCCACTCAGGAGCTGTACAGGGATGCTTCAGACATGGGATGGGGAGCAGCCCTAGACTCATGGAGGGTCAGAGATGTCTTGGTGTCCAGCCCAGAAAAGGAAGTACATCAATATAAAGGAGATGAAGGCCCTGATTTTCGCACTACAAATCTTCAAACCTCTTCTTTCCCCAGGGCTGTTAAGGTGGTTTACAGACAATACCATGGTCCTCTGGTATGTCAGCAAACAGAGAGGGACAAAGTCTTACTCCTGTGCAGTCTCTACAAGTTACCCTGCAAAGTGGACCTACTCACACAGGACAAGGGAACTTTAGTACACCTACAGATGTCAACTCTACAACTGACCCTGTGGGTGATAGGGTTTTGATTCACTTCAGACACCTTTTTTCTGTGGATGTGCTACAAGTTCTGCAGGAGAACAGAAAACCCACTACTAGGAAATCCTATGTTTCCAAATGGAAAAGGTTTTCTATCTGGTGTCTTAAAAAAGGATTTACAACCGCTGCTAGTGGATGTTCCAGTGGTTCTGTCCTACCTTTGTGAATTACTGAAGAGTGGACTGTTCTACTCTTCAGTAAAAGCTCACCTTTCTGCTATCTCTGCATCTCTGCCTATGGCTCCCCCTTTAGCTTCCAGGTTTGAAGTTAAATTTTTCTTAAAAGGTGTCCTTCATATCAGACCACCAAGGAAACCAGTTCCCCTCCTTGGGATCTCAACTTTGTCTTAGAAAAACTTATCTGGGCCGCTTTCAAACCCACACAGTCTGATTGTCTGCAACACTGCACCTGGAAAACAGTACTTCTCGTGGCCATTATTTCTGCCAGAAGGGTGTCTGGGTTAGAGGCTTTGATGTCTTCTTCCCCCTTCATGGTTTTTCACAGGGATAGGATTTTTTTATGCACTAACCCCTCATTTATGCCCAAGGTGGTAAATGAGTTGTCACTCAACCAGTCCATCAGTCTTCCCACCTTTTTCACTTCTCCTCAGTCTTCTAGTGAGAAGATCTTACACACTTTGGATTTTCACAGGCAACTCAGATATTACTTGGATAAAACCAAACCAGTTAGGAAATCTGACTGCCTGTTTGTCTCCTATCACCCAAGGTCCTTGGGCCAGCCTGTTTCCAATCAGACTGTTTCCACTTGGATTTCCAAAACCATTTCCTTCTGTTATGTGTCTCAGGGAAACAAGCTCCCATCACCTGTTAGGGCACATTCCACTAGAGTAGTGTCTTCCTCTGGTGCCGTCTTTAAAGGCTTGGACGCCTGTTCTATCCTGGAAGCAGCTACCTGGTCTTCTGTTCATACCTTCACAAAGCACTATAAATCAGATGGCATTTCCAGGTCCAGGGCTGGTTTTGCATGGGTTTGTGGAGAACGTTTCTGCTGCTCCGACCAGTTCCTCTTCTGCATGAGCTTTGGTATTCTCTCTCATGTTATGAATACTGCAGCATATGAATAGAAGGACATAGAATAGTCATGTACAATCTTACCATAACCATAGATGTCCTTCTCTTCTATATGCTGCAGTATTCCTTTCCCCCCTGCCTTCTCCCTGATGCTTGCCTGGCTTCTGGTGGCATGTTTTCCTCTTTTGCGGCATTCAGTTCTGAGTTCTGGTACATACCAATGTCCACTTTATACCAGACGTTACTTTATGACCGATGTACATTCTGCATCTGTGCGACTTTGCACGTACCTCACAGTAGAATTAGACTTTTGTATACTGGCCGGATGTACGAGTCAGCTTGCGGCAAACTCCCTCATGTTATGAATACTGTAGCATATAGAAGAGGAGGACATATGGTTATGGTAAGATTTTACACAACTGTTCTTTAAGGCCCACCTGTCAGCTATCTGTGCTTGTCTGCCTTTGTATATCCCTTTGTCTTCTAGATTTGAGACAAGTGTCTTAAAGGCATCCTTTACATTAGGCCTCCCAGGAAGTCTGTCCTTCCTTCCTTCCTGTGACCTTAATTTTGTTTTAGAAAAATTAACTATGGCTCCTTTTGAGCCTGCTGCTTCAGATTCCTTGCCATACCTTAGCAGATTGTTTTTCTTTTGGCCCTTACTTTTGCCAGATGGGTGTCTTTGAGTTACAAGCTCTTATGGTTGTTCCTTCATTTTTAGTTTTCCATAAGGACAGGGTGCCCCTTTGTACTAATCCTTCTTTTATACCCATGGTGGTTAATGAGTTGTCTGTTAGTCTCTTCATTTGCTCACCTTTTTCCCTTCTCTGCAATCTGCTAGTGAGTAGGTTTTACACATCTTGGATTTGCATAAACAACTCATATTTTATTTCTATAAGATACTGTTACAGTATTCCCTCCCTCCTTCCTCTCGTCCTTTTTCCTTCTGGATGTGCCTGTCACCCGATGATATCCTTAGGCTGTTGTTTCTACTGGGGCTCTTCAATTCTGAGGATGGTATGTCCAGACGTCACCTTTGTACCCTACACTGTGTGCTGGGAGCATACATGTGACTTACTGTGTACCCATTACATCCTAAAGACTTTGGTATACTGGCCAAACATTGGGCTGCCCTAGGCTGGGGATCCCTATTGTAAAGAATACTCGAACAGTGAAGGAAAAGATTTCCACTGTTATGGTAAGATTTTACAGAATTGTACTTTTTTATGAGTAGGACAATGGAAGCATTTGCATTCCCTGATTAAATAATAACGTTAAGTAGTAAGACATATAAGGGATCAGAGCCAAAAATTCAAGTGGAAGGGTTCCTGTCTGATAGTTTGTGTCTGAACAGAGGAACCAGGCAGGGGGATTTTTATTATATTTAGAGTCATTTAGCAAAGAAAATAAAGGAGTCTGAAATTCAAGCATATAATTTGTATGGTAATCAAGAAAAGTTGGCTTCATTTGCAGATAATGTAATTTTATACCCAGTAAAAACAGAAATGGACATCTCAGTGTTGTGGAATATACTGATAGATTTTCAAGTTTTTTGTGATATAAAATTAATACAGACAAAACAAAGGTGATAGCTATAAACTATGTACCCATGTGTGAACTGGTTCAGCAATACCCATATTTATGGGGACACAATAAAATTAAGCATTTAGGAGTGTGGGTTAAAAGGATTCTGTTAAGGCAGCTAAAGACAGATATGTGGGAAGAAACTAAACAAAACATAATACAAAAAAAATGGAAGCTCTTGCTTATGGATGTGGATAGTAAGTAAGATACAACCAGTGAACATGTTTTTAGTCCCTTTAGTTTTATGTACAGGTCATGCACATTTTTATCAACCAGAGTAGAAGTTGTGGATAGTAATTAATAAAGAGTTGAAGGATTTTATTTGGGAGGAGAACAGGGCAAGGGTCGAGTGGGATAAGCTGATCCTTCCAAAAGAAGAACAAATTGGTTTAAGATTACCTGATATGAAGGGGTATTTTAGAGCTCCACAGTTAAGGCTTGTATACATAACAGAAGCAGAAATCTATAAATCTGATGTAATCTATGTCATTATTCCTCACTCTTGGGTCTTGGATTTGACATCAGATCCGAGCCGGCACTTCACAGACAGCTTCAAGGCTTGAGCACCTCTCACACCCACAATCCCTTGCTGCCTTCTAACCCCTCAGATCTCGTTTGCCGCATTCAGCTATGGATATAGGTATCTTGGCTCTGCTCCTGTTGTGGGATAAGTAGTCTATTTTTCTTTCTTCCCTCTAGATAATTTTGCTGTTTGTTGGTATTTTAGTTAGTTAATATTTTTTTAGTTTTTTCTGTAGCAGTAGTTTTAGCCCTCCCCACCCGGTTTGTTAGTTTTGTTAGGATTGTTCCATTTTGGCACCCTTTTTCTGATGGTTGTGAGTTAGTGTAGTTGTTTTCCCTTAGAGTGGTTGCTTTACAATTCTCTAAGCTAGTTTTATTATTTGTGCTGTGTGTGTGTGTGTGTGTGTGTGTGTGTGTGTGTGTGTTTTGGTTTGTCTACTTTATGTACGACCTCTGCTTGTTTGACCGTACTGAGATAGCTTGCCCCTTAGGTTTGGCCACTATGTTTGATAAGCCCGTTGGCTTTAAGTGGTGCTGCTCTTGTGGTCGGAAGATGTCTGTTTCTGGTTCAGACGAGGAGTGCCTTTGTTTGGGTTTCGAATACCTGGAGGTTGAATGCAGCATTTGTGCCACATTCAACACCAGGGCTTTGGTTGAGCGCTGAGACAAACTCTTGCTGAAAGGGTTGGGTCAAGGGGGTCCCTTGGCTTAGTCCCCTCCCAAGGCTGGACCCTTGGAACACAAAAAGAAGGCCCCCCCCCCTGTCTTCAGGGTCCTCTTCTTCTAATAAAAATACAAGACTGTTGGATCCTAGTTCCTCGGATCTGACCTCAGCATCATCTCAGTTGGATCTGATGCCCTCAGATCCCAAGGTCCGTGACCTTCATGGATCCGGGGGTTCTGCTGCTAAGCCTTTGGATCAGAGGTCTCGAGAATGAACCCATGGGTCCAAGGTCTCCGTTCCAGGGCCTTTGGTTCTGGCTCCCTTGGATCCAGGACATGTGGGATCCAAGCCTTCGGATCCTACCTTGTCTTCAGGTCTGAAGAGGTCAGATCTGGGATCAGTGTCTGTTCCCACTATTATTATTGATGATTCTCCCTCTGGCTCTGCCTTGGGGCAGTCTCCTTCTGTCTCCAAGCACAGGAGCCTTTCTTTAGAGGGGAGATCCTCGGGATCTAGGCACCCATCCCCAGTTAGGTCCTCCTCTTCCTCCAGATCCTCCAGAGTTTACTCCCTTCTGATATGGACAGGATGATGAGGTCCTTTCTTAAGGCTCAGATTGAGCTGGGGCTTCTCCTGACCCCAGCCTATCCGGCTAGGGGGCCATCGCCAACCCCCCATTGGTTTCTCCTCATCCGGATAGATTGGTTTCGGACTTCCTACCCCTGGACCGTACAGGGAGGGAAACTGGAATTTCCCAGGACCCTTCTGCCCCTTCCCCGTCTGAGTCCCTGACTCTTTCTGCTCGGCCTCCCCCTGGGTGGATGGAGTCCCAGGCCTAAGTGGTCACCCTGAAGTCCTTGGGTGGGGGTTCCAGTCCGTGTTTTTCATACCAGTCCCTCCCCCTTGGGGCTTCATCCCTTGACAGCTCGGCGCTGATACTGTCCAGAGGCCCGAAGTTTCTGGCCTGCTCCAGTACTTCCCCCAGGTGGGCCTTCCTACCAGGAGTGCGGATGGAGCATTTTCCAGTCCTTTGGCTTTCTGAGTTGTAGAGAGGACCTTTTCCTCCCAGAGGGTTTCCTCTCTGGCCATCCAGGAGCTATCCCAGCCATATCTTGCGGACCCCACTCATCCTGTCTCTGGTCAGCCCTCTCAAACTAGCCTTCAGGTGGGAGCTGCCCCACTCAGTGTCCCCATCTTTTCTGAATCCTCCCCCAAGCCACCCCTCGAGGAGGTTCCTCAGAATATATAGTGTAAGAGGAGACACTTGGACTCCCCTGCCGAGTCATTCATAGAGGATACAGACCTTGTTGAAGGGGATGGGTCCCCCAGGTCTCCGCCCGGGGATGTCTCCTTTGAGGACACCTTGGAAATCTTTAAGCTTAAGGTGGTTGGTCTTCCCGCCCCCATCCTCTGAGGAGTCCGTTTTTGTGAAGGGTTTCAGGACGGGACCTTCTACGTCCTGGGTGTCCCCTCTGGCAGGTGAAATTGACGTCATCGCCAGCAGGGCATGAGCCTGTCCCCAACAGAGCTGACAAGTTTCTTAGCCCCCTTTCTGACAAGCAGTTTTGGTCTAAAGACGTGCCAGTCGATGCAATCGTGGTAGCTGCCACCACCAAGAAGAAAGTTGAGGAACAGAGCACGTCTCACAACCACCCAACCATGACTCCAGGCCTATTGACAGGCATGGAAAGTGGGTGTTTGCCTCAGACACCTTTGGGCTGTGGGTGCTCAATTATCTGACACATTTCACCCGTCTTCAAGGGACCTGGTCAAGGAGCTTACCAAGTCCCTTTCTGAGGTACTCCCGCCGGGGAACTAAGTAAGGTGTCCCCCAAGCTATCCACACTTTCTTCCCTGCCTAATTCATTGATGAGACTGATTGCCAATGTGATGGAAGGAGCCTCTCATGTGGATGTGGCCAGTACAGGCATTTCTGTCTGACGTCATGCCTGGCTGTGCCTTTGTGGATTTGCGGAGTCTTTCAAGTCATTTTTCACTAATGCCCTTTTTAGTGGTTCTACCCTGTTTGGCCTGTCGGTCAAAGAAACTCTTCACCAGCAGTGAGCAGGAGGGTAAGACGTTGTTGGGTGTAGGAATCAGATTCTCCACCCCTCAATGCTCTTTTTCCAAGATGCAGCAAGGGGCTAGGAAGATGTGGTTTTGCAAGATGCAGTCTGCCTTCCAGGATGCTCAAGATGAGCCCTCCTCCAGAAGTCTGGGGAGAGGGTTCATTGGCAGACGCCACCCCAGGGGCAGAGTGGGTCCACAAAATCAGGACTCCAGAGAACCCTTCTCTG
Source organism: Protopterus annectens (assembly GCF_019279795.1). NCBI lineage: Eukaryota > Metazoa > Chordata > Ceratodontiformes > Protopteridae > Protopterus > Protopterus annectens. The sequence continues at coordinate 983,487,598 of NC_056744.1, forward strand.
AGAAGCCCCAGCAGAGCTCCTGAAGTGATGCCCAGCTGTCCTGTCCTGGAAGCAGTCGGGGGTTACTTGTCCTTGCACCCTTCAGCCTGGGCAAGTATCACAGAAGATCATTGGTTGCTAAACATCATCTCCAGGAGTCAATCTATTCCCTTTTCTCACCCTTCTCTAGTCATGGGATACCTCCCAGATGCACCACCCCATCAGAGGGAGCTAGCTCAGAAAGACGTGCTCAGACTTCTTTGAAACAGAGCCATCCAGGAGGCCCCTCCAGGGCAACAATGATCCGGCACTTACTCTCGCTTCTTTTTGGTACCAAAGAAGACGGGGGACCTGCGTCCTGGACCTCAGCAGACTCAGTCTCTCTGTCAAGAAGTCCAAGTTCCAAGTGGTCACTATCCAGTCCATCGTGCCCTTGTTGCACAAGGATGATTGGATGTGTTCTGTAGAGCTCCAGGAGACATATCTGCTTTCAAGTAGGGGCCAAGCATTACCATTTCAGGACCCTGCCCTTTGGTCTCACCACAGACCGCTGGGTGTTCACCAAGTGCATGGCAGCGGTTGCAGCTCACCTGAGACTGCAAGGATTCTAGGTGTTTCTCTATCTCGACGATTAGTTCCTCACAGCTCCCACAAACCATCATCTGGCCACTGCTTCGCAATATCTACTACAGCTTTTCGACCAACTAGGCATCACAGTGAACCTCCCCAAATCCAACCTTACTCCGTCCCAAAGCCTAGAGTTCATTAGGATTCAGTTGGACACTGCGTCAGAGATTGCAGCATTCCCTCCCCGCCAGGTACACCTCATCAGATGTCATGTTCAGTCTCTTCTTGACCTCTCTCATCCCCAGGCCCTCCTAGTTATCAGAGCCTTAGAGTTCATGGTGGCGGTGATCTACCTAGTGCCATTAGCCAGATTCTACATGAGGGTTTTGCAGTGGACTCTAGCAGTTCAGTCGTCTCCCCTGGTTCACCCAGTGTCAGCTCCGATCTGCCTCACTCTAGTGTGCAGATGTCATCTTCTTTGGTGAATTCAGTCTCCTGAGCTTCTAGCAGGCAGACCATTCTCCCTTCTTTCCCCCAGCACCACAATGACTACAGATGCTTCCCTTTTGGGGTGGGGGCGTTTTCAGGGAGAGATGGTCCAAGGCATGTGGTCCGAAGCAGAGAACAAACTGCATATCAATGTCCTGGAGATGTGGGCAGTTCTCCTCACATTACAAACCTTCCAGGACTGCCTTCCTGCAGTACTATTGCATTTCACATGGACAACATGGCGGTTGTGTTGTACATCAACAAGCAGGGGGGTACACATTCATATCTGCCTTGTTGCAAGGCCATGAGAGTGTGGGAATGGGCGAAATCCTTGGGGCACTTTCTCATTGCAATGCACATTCCTGGGGAATCCATTGTGCTGGTGGACAGACTGAGCAGGGCTATTCTGAGCCCTCACGAGTGGTCCTTGAGGCCTTCGGTGGCGAAACAGATCTTCGATGGGGTCAGCCGAGCTGTGATCTCTTTGCATCCCCTCTCAACCACAAATGCAGGTGGTATTTTGCCCTGATTCCCCCAAACGGGAAGTCCCCCAGGGATACTCTGGTCCATGATTGGCCCCTGGGTCTCCTTTAAGCCTATCCCCCCTTGCCTCTCATTCCCAGAGTACTACAAAAACCCGTTGCCTCAAGGCTACCTTGATCCTCATCCCCCTTTTGGCCTCAGCAGGTGTGGTTTCCCCTTCTTCGGTCTCACTTGAAGTACTCCCTTTGGGTACTAGATCCCATTCTGGATCTAATTTCCCGTCCCTCTCAGCTTCCAGTCCCCAACCTACAGACACTTTGTCTGACTGCATGGTTTGTCCACTTCCAGTAATCCTGAATCAGCCCAGACTGCCTTCTCCAGTTAAGAACATTATTCTGGCCCCTCAGAAGGCTTCCACTTGAGATATTTACGACAGTAAGTGGAAACAGTTTCCTATTTGGGCTAAACAGTGCAATCTAGAGCTTACTTTAGCTTCCATTTCATATATCTTGCTTTTCTTGTCCTTCCTTTTTCAGGAAGGAGCTAGCTTTTCGACTGTCAAAGTGCAGTTAGTAGCCATTTCTTACTTCCATGTGTGTAAGGAACCGGCCTTCTCCTCTCGCTTGTGCAAAGCCTTTTTAAAAGGAGTTTTTTTTTTGCTTTGATCCCCTGTCAAGGATCCTTCTCTCCCTTGGGATCTTTCCTTTTTGCTGCAATCTCTCACACAGAGTCCATTTGAGCTTGCAGCCTTATGTGATATCAAATTCTTGTTATGGAAGACGGCTTTTCTAGTAGCCATAACCTTAGCTGAAAGGGTTTCTAAGTTGCAGGCTCTTTCTATTAAACCGCCTTTTATGGTTTTTCAACAGGATAGGATGGCCCTCCGGACTAACCCTTCATTCATGCCTAAGGTTGCTACAGAAGCAAATTTGAACCAGTCAGTCCAATTGCTAGTCTTCTTCCCAAATTTTGTGAACAAAGGGGAATATCTTTTGCATATGCTAGATGTGCATAGGCAGCTGTGTTTCTGTTTACATAGGATTAAGAACTCCTGCAAGTCTGACCAGCTATTTGTGGCATTCTCTCTTAACAGGAAAGGTCAGGTGGTGTCCAAAGTGAATCTTTCTCATTGGAGATGTTCTTCATCTCACATTGCTGCAGTCCTAACACTTGGGTAGTCCGCTGTCCCTCGGTCGGCCCGAATATCAGAGCATAAGGCTGACGTCGGTCAAGGCGCATTTGACTGACATCAGAACGTCAGGGTACAAATGCGCATGACCGACGTCATATCCTCAGTCTTTTTTGCCGCATGGTCCGATGCAGAAGCAGTGTTGCAAGTGCCGTTCGGCGTTCTGAAATTTTTCGAATTCGGAGTTTCAGATCGAAGTCAGAGTTGGTTAAGTACCCGTTGGGGAATATTTTGGTTTTTCTTGCCTCAGTGGTTTACCGGATGTCAGAAAAAGTGAATAACTGTATTTCTTGTGGGAAACAGATACCGCATAGGGATTACCATAATTTGTGTATACCTTGTTTGGGACCTGAGCACGACGTTGTTGGGTGTCGCTTTTGTGCTAGGTTTAATAAACGCACTATAAAGCGAGGTTGGATTGTGCCAGGTTAGTCTTTGGGAAGCGGTGCAATTATAATATGCCGCCGGATGCTCCGACGCGGCTTCTTCAAAGAAGCGCAAGGACAAGGCAGTTAAACCTAGGTTAGAGGAGTCGTCCAACCGGACGCCGGTTCTTTAGAGACGCCAGTGGAACCGGTGGTTCCGACGGAGGCCTCTATGGAGTCCCAGGGAGAGACTGTGTTTTACAGGATGTGGCCTCCCAGGAGGCAGGTCAGGCTGTAGGGGCTTCTCAGGTAACTGTACTCCCTCCCTTCCTAAGGTGTCTAGGCCCTCTCTTTCTGCTTCCAAGGCTTCCCTAGAGGCAGGTCTAGTTTTGCTTCTGTGGGTGTCACTCCTAGTTCTTCAGGTTCTGTGCCCAAAAAGCACATGCTTAAAATGGCAGAAGATTTAATTACTTTAATTAGAGGCTCTATGCCTCCTCCTGATAAGAGGCCTAGGATGGAACCTGTGTTAGGGGATTATGAGCAGGCTTCGGATGTGTCTGAGTCTTCAGCTGAAGACTTGCAGGAGTATTCTCATTATTCTGATTCTGATGTGGATGATTCTACTCCTTCTGCTTCTCCTCCTGAGGATTTTTCTTTTTCAGAGACCCTGCACTCCATGAGAGAGCATTTTAAATGGGAAGGTCAGGATTTCTCTGATTCCAGGAAAAGGCTTAGGGAATTTGTTTTTACCCCAGCATAGGCCTTTAGCTATACCTCCTGTTCTGAATGTAGTGGAAGATGTGTTTGCAGAGGCTTCGCTTAATCCTGATTCTTTGCCTCCTGCTCCTGTTAAACCAGATAGGTATTACAGGGTGCCTGAAGCTCATAAGTATCTTTTTAAGAGTCCTAGGGCAGACCCAGAAACTGTTAGCCAGGGGCCTAAGGGTGTAAAGGCTTCTGTTGTCAAGAATCCGGTTCCTGCAGATAAAGAGGCCAGGGCCTTGGATAGATGGGGAAAGAAAGTTTATACTTCTTCCACTCTAGCCATGAGAGCTTTGAATTGCCAGTTTCACATGTTGAAATATCAAAATTATCTCCTTTCACAGTTGAAATCTAAGGTGGATGCTCTGGCGGAAGGTATTGATTGTAAAGAGTTGCAAGATTTAGTGCATGTTTCTGAACAGGTGGGTAAGCATTCTTTGCAATGTGGTTTTGATGCTGTACAGGCCTCGTCTAGGGTGGCTGCCACTGGGGCAGTTCTTCGCAGGCATGCTTGGCTGAGGGATCAAAATTTATCTGACCATGTTAAAACTAGGATTTTGGATGCCCCTTTGCAATCTGATGTCTTGTTTGGTTCTCCTGTTGAGGCAGTTTTAAAGAAAATGGAAGACAAGGCTAAGTCTATGCAGACTGTTAAAGATTTTTTGCAGGTTCAGCCTCCAAAGTTTAGTAGAAATTGGCCTATTAAAGGGTGGACGTATCCTTCTTATGATTCCCAGTCTAGGGGTAGATCTAGACGTGGCAGGGGCAGAGGTCAGGGCTCTTTCAGGCCTAGGATGGGGAGTTCTCCTGCACAGTCTTCGGGTGAGGGCAGGGGTCAGTCCTTTCGTAAACAGACCCAATGACCTACCTTTTCAGCTGCCAGAACCTTCTCGCCTGGCAGCACCTTTGGGAGGAAGGTTGGCACTTTTCAAAGAAAATTGGAGTTTGATTACCCAAGACAAATGGGTACTGGATATCATACATCACGGTTACAGGTTTTATTTCCATACCTTGCCTCCTTTCAAAGACATGCCAGACATTCCTCCTCAACAAAGAATAGAGGCTCACAAGCAAATTTCTCTGTTACTCCAAATAGGGGCCATACAGCCGGTTCCTATGTCAGAAAGGGGCCTAGGATTTTATTCTCGCCTGTTCCTTGTGCCCAAAAAGGGGAACACGTGGAGACCGATTTTGGATTTATCTATCCTCAACACTTATCTGGACATTCCCAAGTTCAAAATGTTGACGTTACAACAGCTTTTACCTCTACTGGGCAAGGATCACTGGATGGTAACTTTGGATCTCAAAGAGGCTTACCTTCATGTTCCTATCAGGCTAAGTTGCAGGAAGTATCTGCGTTTTCGGACTGGGACTTCTCACTATCAGTTCTCTGCATTGCCCTTTGGCTTATCTACTGCCCAGAGTATTTACAAAAGTTCTGGCTCCAGTGATAGCATTCTTCAGGCTGAAAGGAATACAAATCTATCCTTATTTGGACGATTGCCTGATACTGGCTCAAGGAAGGGACGAGCTTCTTCGTCATTTGGAGTATGTGATAGCAGTGCTAAGATGCCTGGGGTATTCTGTGAACGAAATAAAGTCCAGTTTAGTACCCTCTCAAGACATGTGCTTTCTGGGAGTAAGACTGAATACAGCATCCCAGATGGCCTTTCTAACCCCGGACAAACAAAAGAATCTTTCCCTTTACTTCCATCATCTATCTCTTCAGTCCGGGCTGACTGCAAGGACAGTCCTTCAAGCCTTAGGGTTCATGGCATCTTGTATTCTGGTGCTTCCCAATGCCAAACTGCATATGAGGAAGTTGCAATGGTATCTCAAAATGTATGGACACAGCACTGCCAACATCTGGACACTGTCATTCAAATAATACCTTGCATTCAAAAGGAATTTTTGTGGTGGGCTCAGGAATGTCACCTAAACAAGGGACTCTCTGTGACCCGGCCAGAGGCGAGTCAAATTTTAACAACAGATGCCTCAGACAAAGCTTGGGGAGCTCATCTAAATGGAAAGTGGATACAAGACAAGTGGCCTGTCAGACTACAGCATCTACATATCAACTTGAAGGAGATGTTAGCAGTCCAGTTTGCCTTAATAGCTTTCAAGGATTTACTTCTTCCAGGGCAGGTGTTGATTCTAACAGACAACACAACTGTCATGTGGTACGTCAACAAGCAAGGGGGAACACATTCTTATCCTCTATGCAGGCAAGCAATGATTTTGTGGGAGACTGCTCTCAGTTTACAACTAAGTCTTCAGGCAAGGTTTCTGCCGGGAGCACAGAACTCCTTAGCAGACGTGTTAAGCAGACAAATCATGGATCCCCACGAGTGGAAACTGGATCTTCATGTATTTCAGAAATTGACAGTGTCCTGGGGAACTCCAGACATAGATCTGTTCGCTTCTCCACTAAACCACCAGCTGCCAAAGTTTTGCACAAAGCGGTTTCATCCCACAGCTTGGAAAGTGGATGCTCTTTCTTTCAGTTGGAAAAATCTTCATGTGTATGCCTTTCCACCTCTGCCTCTCCTCCCAAAGGTACTTCTGAAGGTCAGACAGGACAAGCCAAGGATGATTTTGATAGCTCCAGATTGGCCTCGACAGCACTGGTACCCATTACTGAGAAGTCTGGCACGGAAGCCTCCATGGCCTTTGCCTTTGATTCCTCATCTGTTGTCCCAGGAGGACAGTCATTTGCTCAATGTCAAGCTTCACTCTCTTCACCTAACAGCATGGCATATTCTGTTTTAAACCATAAAGGGTCTCAACTTCCACAACAAGTTTTGAATGTGATTTTGGAAGCTAGAAGGCCTAGTACAAGGAAAGTGTACGCAGATAAATGGAAGAGATTTTTATTTTGGAGTGCTGCTAAGGATTTGGATGTTTCTGAGCCTGATTTAAGTGTGGCTCTTCAATATCTTACTGAGTTATTGGACAAAGGTTTGTCCTTCTCTTCTATTAAGATTCATGCTGCAGCAATTTCAGCTCACTACGACTGTGACCCACCATTGTTTTCTCATCCTTTGTTCAAGCAATTTCTTAGAGGGCAAAGAATATAAGACCCCACGAGAGCTCCTACTCCTGCTTGGGATCTCAATTTTGTGTTGGAGAAACTCACTCTACAACCTTTTGAGCCTGCAGCTACTGCTGAGTTGAAATTTTTGTCATGGAAGACTGCTTTTTTGTTGGCCATTACCTCTGCAAGAAGGGTTTCTGAATTGCAGGCCCTTATGGCAGTTGAGCCTTTCTTAATTTTCCATAAGGATAGGGTATCTTTACGTACTAATCCTTCCTTTATGCCTAAAGTGGTTTCTAGTGTGGCTTTAAACCAAACTATTCATTTGCCTACATTTTATGCAAATCCCCAAACTAAAGGGGAAAAGATTTTGCACACTTTAGATGTACACAGGCAGTTGCGATATTATTTGGACAGAACTAAAGGGTTCAGACAATCTCAGCAGTTATTAGTTTCTTTTGCTTTGTGCTCTCAGGGCAAGCCCGTGTCAAAACAAACTATTTCTAAGTGGATTGGATTTTGCATTGCTTTCTGTTATTCCCATCATGGCAAAGAGATTCCAGCTGGGATTAGGCCTCATTCCACTAGGGCTACTGCCACTTCAACAGCTTTTTGAGGGGTGGCTACTAAGGATATTTTGGAGGCAGCCACTTGGAGTTCAGTGCATACCTTCTCTAGGCATTACCACCTTCCTCTGTACTTTAAATCCAGGGCTGGTTTTGCCACTGCTGTGTTGCAGGGCATTTTGGCAGCCCCTGCTTCATTATAGTTTAGCCATCCTCCCTTACCTCTGCTTTGGGATTCTACCCAAGTGTTAGGACTGCAGCAATGTGAGATGAAGAACATAGTACAGTTTTGTACCTACCATAAATGTAGATGTTTGAAGATCCACATTGCTGCAGTCCAATTTACCCTCCCTCCTTGCCCTCTGTAGTTTGAGGTGGTTGTGTGGCCTGGGTTATCCCTCTGAGGTATAGTGTATATATTGTATATATTGTACATATTTTTGGTGTTAGGCTGGTTGGTTGTTTAGTTGTTGTCTATGGGTTTTGACCTTTCTTTTTAGGGTCTTCTGACATCTGGGGCAAGAAAAGACTGAGGATATGACGTCGGTCATGCGCATTTGTACCCTGACGTTCTGATGTCAGTCAAATGCGCCTTGACCGACGTCAGCCTTATGCTCTGATATTCGGGCCGACCGAGGGACAGCGGACTACTCAAGTGTTAGGACTGCAGCAATGTGGATCTTCGAACATCTACATTTATGGTAGGTACAAAACTGTACTTTTGTCATGTATTTCCTATGCTTATTCATCCAAAGGTTTATCTTTACCAGGACCAATTAGAGCTCATTCTGCTAGGTCAATGGCTACATCAGCTGCCTTTTTTGGCCCTCATTTCATACATGACATTTGTGCGGCAACCACCTGGTCTTCCCCTCACACTTTTGTTAGCCACTATAAACTTGACATTGTATCCAGGAACAGAGCTTCCTTTGGCTCCACAATTCTTCAGCATGTCCTTCTTTGAGGCCACCCTGGATTAGGGTAGCTGGGGACTCTGTCCCAAGAGTGAGGAACAGTGACAGTATTTTGCCCTGATTCCCCCAAACGGGAAGTCCCCCAGGGAAACTCTGGTCCATGATTGGCCCCTGGGTCTCCTTTAAGCCTATCCCCCCTTGCCTCTCATTACCAGAGTACTACAGAAAGCCCGCCACCTCAAGCATCAGATAAAGAGTTATGTACTTACCATAACTTGACATCTGTGTTATCCTGTGTCACTATTCATCACCATCCCTCCCTCCGTCACCCATCCTGTTGGATCTAGAGGATATGGAGGTGTCCTATCTGGTGGTCAAGGTCTTCCTTAGCAGCTTTCTAGCGTAAGGCAAACTCGATCTGAGGGGTTACACAACAGCAAGGGATCATGGGAGTGGGAGGAGCTCAAGCCTTGAAACTGTCTGTGAAGTGCCGGCTCAGATACAAGACCCAAGAGTGATGAATAGTGACATAGGATAACACAGATGCCATGTTATGGTAAGTACATAACTCTTTTTCAAAGTGTGGAAAGGGATGATGATGAAGAAAGGGGGGTCAAGAAATAAGGAGAGAATGGGATTTTGGATGCAGAGCCTTAAAGAGAATAACAACAGTTATACAAGAACTCAGTCAACATGAGAGTGGTGAAAGGAGATTTTGGCAATAGTGATGACTGCAATTATAGGTACAGAGAATAGACAAGAGGAGGCTGGAATTTACTGGAGAAAATTGACAATGGAGCCTAGGTATTGGGAGCAAATAACTAGAGAGGGAAAGGTAATAGAATGGGAAGAGGCCAAGTTAATATTTGGACTGCAGGCAAGAGACTGCCTTCCCTTTCAGGGACTGATATCAGGGTATAGGCAAAGAGAAAGGGATAGGGGAATCCGAAGTGAAGACCTGAATCTAGAACAGAAGCTGCTGTTAAAAAAAGGAATAATTAGAAGGGCTTGTAAAATATTTATTTATTTGCAGTTGTTTTACCAGGATAGTCCATTGGGCCTAGAATAACCCATTTTCAATGGAGTCCTGGGAAGAAAAGCTCCAAAAACAAAACAATAATTACAACAAAATTACATTAGATGCTTTTGTTATAGTAAGTACAAAAGTATTAGTATAAAATTGCATTTAAACATATCTAAAGGAAAAATGACAATCAAAGTTTAGGTTATACTAATTGCAGATAAAATATTTCATTTACAGAGACAACTTCTGAGATAAAAGTATCAGCGTTGTAAATCAAGAGTAGATTGTTTATGCATGGATTGGTTCCTGCTTAAACCAAGTATGGAATCCGAGAAGACTGAGATGAAGAGAGGGGAAGAGATTAAGAGGGGTGGGAGCAGGAGCATTCCCACTGAGAAATTAGGTGCAAGTGGAGTGGGTTTTTAAAGGAAGAGAGGTTTGTAGTGGTACGGATGGATGGAGGTAGCGAGTTCTATTGGCATGCGAGGGTGAAAGATAGGAGGTTTTTGCCTGAGGGAAGGGTAGGTTTATGGGATTCTATTATGTTTTGATTGTTAGATCTTAATAGTCTGTCAGGGTGGTGCACTTTGAAAGTTGAGGATAGGGAGAGACAGAGGAAGGGGGTGAAAATAAGTTTATGGGCATGGGTAAGTTGAATAAAGGATAGATAATTGGGCAGCTCTAACCAATTTAATTGATGAAGGGCCAGACAGTGATGGGTAGAAGACTTTTGGCTTGTGGCAAACTTTGCAGTTTTGTAATAGCAGGAGGAGAGTTTTGTCTTAAGAGAAGATTGTAGGTTTGTTAGAAGTGCATCGCCATAAAGAAGAGAAGAGATGAGATATGTGGTAGTGAGAATAAACTTAGTAGAAGGAGTAAGGTAACAATTGTGGCAGTATAGCATGCCAAGTTTTTGGTGTTTTTTTTTTTTATATTTATTTGTAAGTGAGAGGTGAATTTGAGCTGGTAATCAATGTGGACACCTAGTAGTGTAGCCTTAGATACTAATTTGAGATATGTATTGATGTTAAGTTGTCAATCTCGCCTTCATTCTTGCTTGATGGGTTCGGAGCCGATCCCTCGGCTCCGACTCGGCACTTGCTAAGCTCGAGAGTCACTTTTACCAGCACGAGGCAGCCCCATATCCCATGATGCAAGGCGGTAAGTACCCAGATCTCGTTTGCCGCTTCGCTTATGAGGTCCTCCTTTTACCAGCTCCTGGTAAGTGATTTACTAATTCGCTAATTTAGCCCCTTTTAACTTAAAAACCCATTATTGTTAGTTTTTATTTAGTTTTAAACTGTTTCTGACAGAAATTTGTCTGTCTCTTATTATTTTTTTAGTCAGACTTTACCCATCCCATCCCCCCCCATGTTAGGGTGTGTGTGTGTGTTTGTAGTTATACCTTTTTGGTATATTTAAATTTAAATTCTTTGACTGGTGTGTGTGTGTGCTTGTGTTACACCATGTCAAAAGAAAGGGTCTCAGGCTTTAAGAAGTGTGACTCGTGCTGTCAGAAGATGTCTCTGACAGACGGTCACACTTCTTGCCTTTATTGCCTGGGGCCTCTTCACCTGCAGGACTCCTGTGCTATATGTCATTCTTTCAGCCAGAGAGTCCTGCAGGAAAGAAGAAACAAATTAATACTCAGGGGCCTTCTTAAGCCGGAGGGCTCTCCGGCTAAGTCGGCTCCACCTAAGACTGCCAAGTCTTCCAAAGCCCAGGCTTCTGTGTCAAAGCCTGCGGCCTCGGCTCCGACTCGTTCTGAGTCGAGATCGGCTCCTGCTGGAGCCGATTCTGGCTTAACCAAGCCTTCGGCACCAATGGCTATCGGTGCCGATTCTGCATCGACCACTTCGGTGTCGGCTCCGATCGGCTCCGACCACCATGTGGCACAGGCATCGGTGTCGGCTCCGATCGGCTCCGACACCGTTACTTTTGTGGCTGTATCGGCTCCGGCTGGAGCCGATGCATCGAGGCTACCTGTCGGCTCCGATAAGTTGTCGGCTCCGACAGGTTCTATAGTTTCATCGGTTCCGATGGCTCCTTCGAGGAAGAGGTCGAGGTCTCCTTCCTTGGAGCCGATACTTCGGCTCGGCTTCACCTCTCCTCTCGAACGGAGCCATCGGAGCCGATCTTCAAGGTCATCCAGGCTTTGGGACCATGACTTAGAGAGAATGGTCAGTAGATTACTTAAGTCACAGGCACTGCCGCAAAAATTGCATAGTCCGTCTCAACAGACGACTATTGGTCCACACCCGTTACAGTTCCTCCTTCAACTCTACCCCAGAGCTTGGAGTTGGAGTCTTCGAATGGTTACTGCTACGGCTGAGGGACGGATACCCCTTCTGTCCCTTCAGCCTCTACTCTTATCTCCTCTTGAGACCTTCCTTAGAGGGATTCGGTGGCCGGGCTTCCATGGTCTCCTCCGAGGGGGTGAGTGGCATCGGACCCTTGTCCGAACCCGCTCTTCCCCTTGGAGCCTCGGCCGTGGTGAGCTCGGCTCCGACATCTGCCTCGGAGACTTCCCTTTCGGTGGTCCCTGGAGTTCCTAGCTCTTCGGAACGGGTTCTCTCGGACTGCCTGGGAGGGGAGCATTCGAGGTGATGAAGTGTGTGCTGGCCACTGGTATCAGCCAGCAGTCTGTTCCCTTAGCTCCTCCCTCTATAGTGCCTGTTGACATCTCTGCCACTTCTCTTGCTACAGGACCCAGAGATCCTCCGCCTCAGGTTTCCCCATTGGGAATTTCCCCCTCTTCCGAGGATTCTCCTGATGTTTCGGGAGATCCTCCTAGGAAGAGGACTTGTAAGAGGAAACACGTAGACTGCCCCGAGTCTATCACTTCAGATACTGACTTTGATGAGTCAGAGGGATCCCCAAGATGCCCCTCTGAGGATGTCTCCTTCTCAGACATCCTAGAACTCCTTAGACAGAGGGAAACTGGCCCACCAATAATCCCTCTGAGGATGAGTCAGTATACCTAGAGGCGTTTGGATCTCGGCCCTCCACCTCCTGGGTGTCTCCGCCTTCGACCCCTTATGCAGGTTATTGCCCGAAGGCGTGGGCTGCTCCTGACTCTGTAGAGCCAGTCCCTAGGAGGCCTTCAAAATTTATCACTGCCCGTGTGACAAGCAATTCCTCACTAAGGGTGTCCCGCTGATGCCATGGTGGTGGCTGCTGCCACCAAGAAGGAACTTGCAGATCCTTCCTGCACCGTCCATCCTCCTAATAAGGACTCTAGGACCATGGATAGGTACGGTAAGCGGATGTTTTCCTCAGCGACCTTTGCTATGCTCGCTGAATTACCTATGTCACTTCACCAGACTCCAGAGGGATATCCTTAAGGAGCTGGGTGAAGTAGTACAGGATCCTACAGCTGCAGGGGCTCAAGAAAAATTGCTTTGCAGCTAGGAACCCTTAATTCCATTGCAAACTCCTCCATGCGGCTAATATCATATGCTGCTGATGGAGCAGTAGGGCCGCAGGTACAGGTGTGGCTCTTAGACACCAAGCCTGGATGCGGCTATGTGACTTTGCAGATCCCTTTAAGGCGTCCTTCACAAATTCTCCCTTTGATGGGTCAGCTTTGTTTGGCCCTCAGGTGAAGGAAACTTTGACCAGGTGTGAGCAGGACGGCAAGACTCTTTCTGCTGTAGGAGTCCGTTTTTCCACCCCTTCTAGACCTTACCCCAAAGGACAGAAAGGTGGCAAAATGTGGTTCCATAAATCCCAAGGAGTCACGCCGATTCACGTGGTCAGTTTACCCTAGAGGCAGAGGGGTAACAACAACAGACGCCGCTCTAGAGGCAGAGGGGTCCAAAACCAGGGAAACAGAGAGCCTCTCTGACAAGCCCTTTCAGCATCCCTGAGATGTTGCCCGGCTGTCCCTCCTTGGAGGCAGTCGGGGGAAGATTATCACTGTACCCAGAAGCCTGGCATTCCCTCACTCAAGACAGATGGGTACAGTCGATCATATCCAAGGGTTACATAATTCCTTTCGAGGAAAGTCCTTTCCCCTCAAATTCCCTTCCAGATGTACCACCCGGTCTAAGGGAAATTGCAGAGTTAGAAGTCTCAAAACTACTGGAAAAAAGAGCCATTGAGCCAGTTACAGCAGACCATTCAGAGCCCGGAAGCTACTCAAGATCCTGTTTGGTCCCCAAAAGACGGGAGACTGGAGACCAATATTGATCTCAGCAGACTCAACAAGTCTGTCAGCGATACAAGATTCCGAATGGTCACTCTTCAGTCAATTCTGCCCTTCTTACAGAAGGTCAACTGGATGTGCTCAATAGATCTTCAGGATGCGTACTATCACATCAAAATTCACAGACGCTCCAGGAGATTTCTCCGCCGGCTGGGGTCCAGTCATTTCCAGTTCAGAGCCCTGCCCTTTGGTCTCACTACAGCCCCCAGAGTGTTCACCAAATGCATGGCAGTGGTCACGGCTCACCTGAGACACCAAGGATTCCAGTTGTTTCCATATCTCGACGACTGGCTCCTGTCAGCCACCACCAGGCATCAGCTTATTCAAGCCAGGGATTACACAATAAGTCTTTGTTCTCATTTGGGCATCTCGATCAACTTGAAAAGTCATCCTTATCGCCCTGCCAGTCTATTACTTTCATAGGCGCAAACTTAAACACTGTTCGGATGTCAGCTACCCTTACAGATCAAAGAGTTTCAGACATTCAGAGTCATGTCAGGATCATTCTGGCCAACAAGAAAGTACAGGCCAGAATGGTTCTAAAGGTATTAGGCCTCATGGCTGCGGCCATTACTCTTCTTCCCTGGCTCGATTCTACATGCCTTCTTCAGTGGATGCTGTTCACACAGTGGTCGTACCAACAACTTCCAATGCGTCACCAGATTCTGGTGACACAGACTTGCAAAGATCATCTTGCTTGGTGGATCACATCTCCTCAGGTTCACCAAGGCAGGTACTTTGTACCCCATCCCCGATAGCCACTGTCACCACGGATGCCTCCCTGATCGGGTGGGGGTCATTATCAGGGCAGGATGGTTCATGGGACGTGGCAGCCGCTCGAGTACCATCTGCACATAAATGTCCTGGAGATGAGAGCAGTGCTTTTAACGCTTGCAAGCCCTCAACGACTTTCTTCCGTAGGGACAATTGCAGTCCACACAGACAACATGTCTGTAGTTTGGTATATCAACAAACAGGGCGGAACCAAGTCCTACCCCTTGTGTCGAGAAGCGCTCAGACTATGGCAATGGGCGATCTCCTCTCATCGGTTTCTGGTAGCAACGCATATCCCTGGGAAAACCAACATTGTAGCGGACAGATTGAGCAGAGCTATTCTCATGCCTCACGAGTGGTCTCTCAAGCAATCTATAGCGGAAGAGATATTTCTGGAATGGGGTCGTCCATGTTGCGATCTTTTTGCTACTCCCCAAAACAGCAAATGCCCAGACTTCTTCTGTCTCTTCCTCTACCAGGCCATCCCCAGAGACGCTCTGACCCAGGATTGGCCCCAGGGACTTCTTTATGCCTTCCCTCCATTTCCTCTGATCCCTCAAGTTATCCAGAAAGCTACCGTTTTGAGAGCCAAATTGATTCTCATTGCCCCTTACAGGCCTCGACAAGTTTGGTTCCCATTCCTCCATCATCACCTTTTGGTGCAGCCGTGGCATCTGGACCCAGTGCCAGATCTTCTGATTCACCAATCCGGTCAGCTGCACCGGTCTATCCCTTCTCTCAACCTCACAGCATGGTTGCTCCACTTCCTTCCTTAGCCAGGCTTCCTTTGATCTCTAACCCAGTTAGAGACATCATAGTAACCGTTAAAATCCTCTACCAGGAGGATTTATACAAGCAAATGGAAACGTTCTCTTATTGGGCTAAGGCCAAGAATATTGATCCTTTCACTGCCCCTGTTCAGGCAGTCCTGGACTTCTTAGCAGAGATTTTTCATGCAGGCTCCTCTTCCTCCACAGTCAGAGTTCAATTGGCTGCTATCTCCAACTTTCATGTCGGGTCGCAGATCATAATATTATGTCCCATAGGCTCTGCAGGGCCTTCTTGAAAGGAATTTTCCTGCTAAAGCCTCCAATCAGGAATCCTCCTCCTCAGTGGGATCTAAATTTAGTGCTGACATCCTTGATTCTTAACACATTCGAGCCAGCTGTTTCTTGTTCCCTGAAATTTCTTTCTTGGAAAACTTTATTCCTAGTGGCTATTACATCGGCCAGGAGGGTGTCTGAACTTCATGCTCTATCGGTTCGACCCCCCCTATTTGGTTTTTCACAAAGACAGAGTATCTTTGAGAACTAATCCGACCTTTTGCCTAAGGTCGCTTCAAAGACCAATTTGAATCAATCCATTGATCTCCTGTATTTTTCCCAAACTATTCAGACAGAGCTGAACAAAACTACATTATCTTGATGTCCACCGTCAACTTAGATATTATTTGGACAGAACAAAAAATTTAGAAAATCTGATCAACTTTTTGTTTCCTATGCGGATAATAAAAAGGCCTTCCTGTTTCTAAAGTGACCTTGTCCAGATGGCTTTCTTCGGTCATCTCTGAAATTTATCTGCTCAGGGGAAAACAGCTGTGCTCAAAACCTAAAGCACATTCAACTAGGAGCTTAGCTACTTCTACAGCCTTTCAAGCTAGACTTCCTTTAGACACTATTTGTGCAGCGGCCACTTGGGCCACTCCTCACACTTTTGTTTCCCATTACAAATTGGACTTGGCCTCCAGGGACAGAGCCAGTTTTGGCTCTACAGTCCTCAAGAGTCTGTTCCATTGAGCCACCCAGGATAGAGGTGCTAGGGACGCAGTCCCATCAAGCAAGAATGAAGGCGAGATTGACAACTTAACATTAAGAAGTTATGTACCTACCATAATGTTCCATGTTAGTTGTCTTCTCGCTTCTTTCTTGACCCTCCCTCCTTCCCCCAGGCCTGGACAGACCTTGTTATAAGAAATTATTATGCTGAAGACCATTCAGACCTGGTCCTTCTTCCATCCTGTAAGTTTTCTTTCTTCCTTTGGGAAGTGTTTTATGCTTGGTGCTATTGCCCTTTGTCATCAAACGAGATCTGGGTACTTACCGCCTTGCATCATGGGATATGGGGCTGCCTCGAGCTGGTAAAAGTGACTCTCGAGCTTAGCAAGTGCTGAGTCGGCTCCGAACCCATCAAGCAAGAAAGAAGGCGAGAGAAGACAACTAACATGGAACGTTATGGTAGGTACATAACTTCTTATTATGGCTTTTGATGGAAGATGAATTCTTGTCAATGATGGTTGTTTTAGTAGGGGGGGTAAATAACATTAGTTTGTATTTTGAGGCATTGAGTGCTAGGTGATTAGCTAGCATCCATTGTTCTGTGGTAGAAAAAGCTTCTTGTGTGAGCTTTATAAGTGTGGGGATGGAGGTGGCAGAACAGATTATGGCTGAATCATCAGCGTATTGGACAAGTTTTGCATTGAGGATTGAGTGATGGAAATCATTTATAAATATATTGAAGAGGAGGGGACCCAGTATGGAACCCTGGAGGACTCCAGTGGGGGTATAGAGGAAGGAGTAGATACCTGTTTTCCATTTGACTGCTTGGCATCTGTTTGAGCAATAACTATTGAACCAATTGAGGGTGGAAAGGGATATGTTTAGTTTGGAGGGTTTAGCTTGGAGAAGGTTGTGAGATATTGTATCGAAAGCCTTAGGTCAAGTAGGAGGGTGGATACTATGCAGCTAGAGTTGCGGGCTTTGTTAACAATTTCTAAGAAGGAAAGAAGGGCAGTGGTGGTACTGTGGCCAGGTCTAAATCCATGCTGTGTTAAGAGTAAGTAAGTGATTGTCAGTAAGGTAGGGAAGAAGTTGTAGATGGATACATTTTTTGAGGAGTTTAGAGATGGGGGATAGGATGGCAATAGGGTGGAAGTTTGTAATATTATTATTCTTACCCCCTTTATGCAGGGGTATAGAGAAGGCTTTTTACCATGGTTTGGGCACATGACCTTCTTGGATACAACGGTTGATTAGTATACTGATGGGTAAGGAATGGCTTCTGCGGCTATATCTAGAAAGTGTGAGGGTATGTTATCAGGGGCATTGGAGCTTGGTTTTAGTTTTTGGAGAAGTTTTTTTTTTTTATGGAAGTTATGGGTATGAGTTTTATGGAGAAAGGAGGGGGTTGGGAAGTAGAGGTATTAGGGAGTAATGGTGATAGTGAGGCCAGGGGAGGGGATGTGGAGGTAGGGGATGTAGTGTTGGTAGAGAAGGACGAGGTTAGTTTGGAGATTGAGTTTATGAAGAAAGAGTTGAATTGGGTAGCTAGTTCTATGTCTAGAGCATTGGGATCTGGACAAGGGTTTTCTTTTTTGCCAGGGTTAAGGAGAGTGGAGATACCATTCCAGAATTTTAATGGATTTGTTTTATGGTTGTTTTGTAGTGAGATGAAATACGTTTTTCGGTCTGTTGTAACAAGCTTCTTGACTTTATTGTGAAGTGATTTGTACTCATAGATGGTGGAGGGAGTCTTATTTTTCTGGTGGTGTAACCAGGCTTTATCTTTGAGCCGCATGGCAGCTAGTGTATTTTTGGTTAGCCAAGGGACTGTTTTGCTTTTTATTCTTTTGGATTTTAGTGGGGGCATAGCTGTCTAACAAGTTTAAGAAAGTTGAATTGAAGTAGGTAACAGCATCTTTAAGGAGTAGAGTTCTTAGAGGACTCCAGTTTATTGATTTTAGAGAGTTAGAGAAAGTAGTGGGATTGAAATGTTTTAGGTAGCGAGTGGAGATATAGTTATGAGATAACTGTAGGGGAGAAGTAAGGCGCCGAGCAAAAGTGGGAAGGTGATTGCTGAGGGAGTTAGGAAGTATCCTACTGTCAGAGAAATATTGAGGGTGAGAGACTAAGATCCAGTCGAGGATACTACTGCTGGAGTAGTCTTTGGAGGGTCTGGTTATAGAGTTGATAAGTTGTGAGAAATTGTAAAAGTTGATATTTTGGGCATTTGACAGGGACTGAATAGAGGACCAGTTGATGTTCATGTCACCCAGTATTATAGTTTCATTGCTAATATTAGTGGAGAGCCAAGATAGGATATCTTCGAGTACTGAGATATTGTCTCCTGGGGGAATGTATAGTGAGACTAGGCATATGTGCTTGTGTCTATTTACTTGAAGTAGGGCCAGAATTAATTCAGCGTTGGTGAATTGGGGGATAGGTTTAGTGTCGGGAGTAACTGATAAGGAGGATGAATAAAGCAGAGCTACTCCTCCACCCTTTTTGTGGATTCTGTCTTTTCTGATAATGGAATAGTTGGGTGGTACTATTTCTGAGTCTTTTATATGAGGTTTTAGCCAAGTTTCTGAAATAGACAAGATATCTGGTTTATTGTGTTGAAGCCAGGCATGGAAGTTGGGAATCTTGTTAGCTATGTTTTGGGCATTTAGAGAGGTGAAAAGGATAGATTTGGAAGTAGGGTGGAGGGTATGGAGGCCAGGGTTTGGGTGTATGTTACCAGATAGAAGGATAGTGATTAGGTGTTGAAAAATGCTGGAGAGGTACTTGAATTGCTTACTATTGGAGCCGAGTGTTATTACATTTCTAATGGTTTGATTGGTTAGGGATAGGGTAGAGTGCTTGTAAGGTGAAATGAGTTTATAGGGGAATAGTCGATAGTTATTAATGGGGTATAGAGTGGGGGATATTGAAGTGGATGAATGCGAGTGTAGTATGGGAAATGTGTTTGTAATATGATAAGATGGGGAATGATGAGAAGTAAGGGGCTGTGTAAGATAGTAGATGTGCGATAGTGTTAGAAGTAGTAGCATTTGAGTTATGAACGCTGTAGGTTTTGATAGCATAGTGGAATAAGAGATAATGTAAGGGTGAATGAGGTATTTAGTTGGTAGAGGGTCGGGTTAGGTATAGTAATATGGGAGGTTACTAGTGAGAGGTAAGGGGTGGATGTAAGAGGGTGGATGTATGTTAGTAAGGTAGGAGTGTATTGCATAATGATGGAGAGGGTGTGGTCTAAAGAGTATAAGTGTAGAGATAAAAGGAGGTAAATGCTGCCACCTGGTGGCTTAAGTGAGAAGTAGCAAGGCTTGTAATACAGGGATCTGGGAGCTGTATAATAGGGGTGCTTAGAGTCCAGGGTAGGGTGCTAGTATGCGCTCAGTGGGATAATGCAATTACAGTGAATGATATGTAGCACAGTAGAGTACATACACATTGTAGACAGATCTTGGGTTAGATAGTAGTATCACTTGGCAACTTCAATTTTCCTTTAGGTGCTTCTTTCAGAGGCAGGAAAGCTGGGGAATCACTTAGAAGAGTTGTAAACACCTGGGGATTTTAAGTAATGCACAGCAGGCAGAAAAGGAAGGAAATAGGTTATGTTAGACAAGTTTACAATCTATGGATAGCAGGTTTTCAGACTGGTTTGTAAAATCTATTCTAACAGACTATAGTTGGGTAGCCTAGAGATGTGTCTGTAGTGAGGGTAACCTAGACGAGAGCTTGAGGTGAAGGCGAGAGTAAGTAGGGGATAATTACACAACAGCATTACAAATCAGGCTTACAATGCAGTAAAGCAGGTCAATATAGCTAAGTAGGTAGTGTCGTTTTAACAACAAACAAGCAGAAATGTGGAACGAGGTAGCATTCAGGTACACACAGTTGGTTTATGTACTCCCGCTCCAAAAAGCAACACAGTAGTCTGTCCATAATCTATAGTAATCACTAATACATGCTTCTTCAAAAAATTGAATAAAAGGGTGCAAGCAGGGATTAAAACGACATTTCTTATTCTAGAAGGGTACGAACTGCAGTTTACCCAGTACCATGAAACCGTACTATGAGGTTCCAGGACTCCGGAACAGAGCATAGGTAACTTTTAAATTAGACTAGGGCAGCAGCTACAGCTCTTGTGGTCTGGCTCTTTGATGACTGCGAGCAGACAATACAGCCACTGATTAGTTTAGCCAGATAGCATAGCCAAGGCAGTAGGTTAATATTACAACAGTAGAGAAGGTCAGCATGTATTTCAGGCATGTACAAGTATTATACCAATCAGGGTCATCTTAGGAGGCAGGCCTTGCTGTCCATAAAATGTAAAGAGAAAGAGCAACAGCCATGGTACACATTGCAGGTGCACATTTCATTGACACAGGCTTATTAGGAAAGTTTCCACAGTAGTATAAAATAGTAAAAAAAAAAAAAAAAAAACTGTAAGCCTGTTTCCTACCTTTACTGCAACTAGTGTTCCAGATACAGATTTGCTGTATCCAGGACTGTATGTAAGCTTCTGAGTCCCCCAAGCCTTTCTGTGTTGGAGGGAAGCCTTCTAGCTTATCAGTGGGAGTGGTAAGCACTAGGTAACCTGTCTACCACATAAGTAGTGGTTCTGGCCCAGAATTTGTAGTTATTGGCCGTTTGGGCAATCTCTTCCATCTCTCTCAACTTTCTGATTTGAAAGCCTGTATTTGCACTTGTTTCTGTCCTGTAACTCATCTAGTGCAGATACAGATTCTTAGTTTTAGCACTTAAATTTGCTTGTTCATGCTCAGCACTTGTTCAGAACTTGTAAGCACTAAATAAGCTACTAATTACTATAGCACTCTATCTTCCTCATTACCTACAGGAAAACAGTTTTTGTACTTACTTTTCTCACTTGCTTAGAGAAAAACAGCTCTTGTACTCCCTTTCCTCACTTATCTAGAGGAAAAACTCTGCAACTCTCTTTTTGCGCGGTCTTGCGCACAGAGCAGCGTCGGGCAGTGCCGGTTAGCTGGGGTATACTGTTCCCGGCCCCACAAAGTCTGCGCTGTAAATTTTCCCTTAGAACTAGGCAAGCCTCAACTCAAGTGCTTCAGATCAGCTGCTCTTACTGCAGCACTTGCAAAACAGAAATCAGCACTTGTCCTAATCTCCTAGACAGCACTATTATTCTCCAAATTTTCTAGACAGCACTATTATAACATAGCATAAGACCCTCGATCGTCCACAGGACTTAAGTTTAATTTACTCTTCAAAGCATATCCAGAGGTCAGCTTCAGGTGTACTCTCCAGTTCATCTGGTGGAATTGGGCATCCTGAGGCAATGTCACAACTGCCTCATGTATACAGACAACCCTCTCCTCTTACCTCTAGACACAAACACTTGTGAGAGATGCAAATACACAGCCAGACTGGAGGCTAAGCGCTCTCAACCCATGACTGTAACAGACAGTCAAGAGGATAAGGGACACACTTGCATCACACCACCTGTCACACACGAATCTACAGAACAAGCACAGGCAAAACATACGCATAAATACACAAAAACATATTCGGAGGCACTAGGTACCAATCTGAAAACGAAACAGTGCCCTCCAAAACAGACAAGCAAGCAACCTGCACCCCCAAACACAAGCCAGAAAACACAAAATTGACCTCAGCAGTGTGCCTCACAACAGCCCTTAAGGCAAAACACCATAACTAACACGTTAGTAATAGGAGACTCTATAGTAAGGCACACGGATGTTCCACTCACCAGGCTGAACAAGGAGAAGGTTACTGTCAGCTGCCTGTTGGGTGCTCGGATCCGCCACATAACACAGGCATTTGGGTCACTCCAGAACAAGTACAAGTATGATGCTGTCATTGTACATGTTGGTGTGAATGATCTAAGACGTACCTCCCTGGACTACATGAAAAGAGACATTGAGGAGCTCTCTGATCATGTAGCCCAAGCTGGTATGACCCTGACTTGAGTAGCATACTACCTTCACCTAGAGTGATACCACAATACAAAGACAAAATGATCCATTTCAACAATTGGCTAAGCTTCTGGTGTCATTCTAAGGGGATCCAGTGTCTGTCTGCCTGGGATGACATGATAGACAAGCCTCGCTGTTTGCCAGAGATGGGCTGCACCTGTCACCCCTAGGTATTCGAATACTGGCCAAGGCTCTTGCAGTCCCCATAGTGCCTTTTTTAGGCAAGGCTCAAAGGACAAACCAACCACCGTAGCCAGCACAGGTAACCAAAAACTAAGGGTAATGCTACTCAACGCCAGAAGTCTCAACCTCAAAATGCACACACTCGAGGCTCTCCTCAGCATGGAGAAAATCGATGTTTGTGCAGTGACAGAAACCTGGTTCAAGGCTAAAGAGAGCACCCCAGCACTGCCAGGTTACAATTCATATCATACCTTCCGGCCTCAGTTACCGGATCGCAGTACAAAGGGCGGAGGTATATTCATATTCATCAAGGATACCCATATCTCCAGGTTAGTAGTGCAGCATGATGCCCCAGAGATCATCCATGCGCAACTATCAGCAGGCAAAACCACATTTCAAGTTGTAGCCGGTTATAGATCGCCCACCATGTCATAAGATGCTCACTCTGCATTCCTTGAGACATTGGAAAATATAAAGGTCCTACCCAACACCATAATTTTGGGTGATTTCAACTACCCTGGTATAGACTG
The DNA here is from genome assembly GCF_019279795.1 of Protopterus annectens. Lineage (NCBI taxonomy): Eukaryota > Metazoa > Chordata > Ceratodontiformes > Protopteridae > Protopterus > Protopterus annectens. The sequence goes on from NC_056744.1 coordinate 983,510,423, forward strand.
GGCAAACTACCAATGTTCCAACTCCTATGCTCAGCGATTCATAGAATTTATAAATTCAAATGCCCTTGAACAACTAGTATGTTCCTCCACTAGAGGGGACAACATATTGGATTTAATCATCACAAATATGGGCACCCATTGTACCACACCCATTATCGCTCCCTCCTTGGTCAGATCCGACCACAAACTGATAACCCTGGACATCCTCACCCCTCCACCACCCCCAGTCAAAGAAGCCACAGTCAAAAACCTTTCCAAAGCAAACTTCAAACTACTTGCATCCGAAGTGGAAAGCTTCACTATTCCCTTGCAGAAGGATAATGATATCCAGGATGTGGAATCCTACACCAAGGCACTCTATATGCATCTTCAGGATTGCATGGAACGTGCTACCCAAATAAAACCAAGACTACTTCCTCAAGCAAGAAGAAACCAGTCTGGTGGACCCCGGCCATAGGCAAACTTTACAGTAAAAGGAGGAGACTTATACAAAAAAAGGCCAAATCTCAAGTAGAAAAATCATCCCTGATCAGCATTAGTAAGAAATTGAGGGCTCTCAAGTCAACTAAAGCTAATTTTGAAAAGAAAGTTGCCAAGGATAACCATAAGGCCTTCTATGGCTACATCAAAAACCTAAATGACAATGCTCAGGTCTGTTCTGAGCTAGTACAAAATGGAACAAAATACACTGACCCTTCTGACATTGCCAACATCTTGGCTGACAGGTTCAGTGCAAATTCCCCCCCCCCCTCACCACCTACAGGGCCTATTACCATTCCAGGGGATTGTGTAAGTCCAATTATTACTGATACGTTGGTTAACAAGGCTCTATCTAAAGCTAAAAACACTGCCTCCATGGGACCAGATGGTGTCCCAGGCTGTGTCATACGCGAGCTCCAAAAGGAATTAACCCCGCATCTTAATACTCTCTTCAGTCTCAGCCTCTCCACAGGATATGTGCCCATAGAATGGCGCATGACAACGGTGGTCCTGCTACACAAGGGTGGGGCCAAAACTGACCCTGGGAACTACCGACCAATAAGCCTGACTAGTCTGATCTGTAAGGCTATGGAGCGAATCATTATGGAACTCATAAATGGAGTGACTGGGAACCTCCAATCGCTGGACCCCACACAGTTCGGCTTTGTCAAGGGCAGATCATGCCTCCTGAACCTGGTGGATTTCTTTGAGACAGTTACCTCAGGCTATAGAAAAAGGGAAAGGAGGTACACGCGGCTTACCTTGACCTTGCTAAAGCATTTGACACCATTCCCCATTCAGGTATTATTGATAAGGTCACCAGCCTGGGCATAAACTCTTACGTCACAAGATGGATCGCAGACTGGCTCTCAGACAGATCCCATAAAGTAAGAGTAGCGGGATCTATGTCTGAATCTAGACCAGTAACGAGTGGTGTGCCTCAGGGCTCTGTCCTGGGGCCCCTCCTGTTTGGCATATACTTCTCAGAAGTACAGGCAAGCACAGAAGGGCTGTGGCTGACTAAGTTTGCGGACGACTGCAAACTCGGTGCTATAATAGAGTCTCCGTCCAACATGGAGATCCTCCAGAAGGGCCTAAATGAGACTGATGCATGGTGTCAAAGCCATGGTCTCAAGCTAATTGCAAAACAATGCGTAGTAATCCCCTTTGGAAAAAAACAGAGTACCCGCAAACTACAACATAGGAGGTAATCCCCTGAAATCTGAAGAAGAAATAAGGGATCTAGGGACCCAAGTAGATAGTCAGCTTTCCTTTGATAACCATGTTGCCAAAGTGGTTAGAAAATCCTTCTATGTGACCCATCTGATCACGAAAGGGTTTGCATCAAGATCTAAGGATGTAATGGTGCCCCTCTACTCTTCCCTCATCAGACACATTATTGAGTACAATGCACCAATTGGAATGTACCTGGCTATACATCTCCAGCAGCTGGAGAGACCACAGAGGTACCTAACCAAGAGGATTACTGGCCTCAAACAGTTGCCCTATGCAGCACGATTGAAAAAGCTAAGTCTGTTCTCTGTTGCATACCGCTTTCTCAGAGGCGATCTCTGTCTAACGTACAGAGCCATGTCCAACCCAGAATTGTGGAACATGCTCCATCTTAGCAAAACCAAATCTACTCGAGCTACACGCTCTAGGGATATAAACCTCAACACAACAATGAATAGAACATGCTGGAGGGATGGATTCCCTTCGCAGAGACTTCCCTTACAATGTAACAGGGTCCCGATCTACATAAGACAGAGCCCCTCACTATCACTCTTCAAGAGGAACCTTGATGAGTGGATGGGTAACAGAAAGTTCACACCAGGGCTCACACCAACAGCACTACTAGATAGAGGCCAAGGATACTAGCTGCTAGTACAAGGGTCTAGGGAACTACTCAAGGGGCGGTGAATACCGCACAACGTGGCTGGGCTAATATATGCCTTCGGGCAGATAGTCCAGTACCAACCTATGAACCTATATGCAGGGGAGTCTGATGCTGAGCCAGCACAACGGCTCTAGGATACGACTAGGGCCACCGGTATCATTCGCACGGTCAAGTTCCACCAAGCCAGTAAGAGTAATAGAATCACAGTCTATGTGTTTTAGGGTTCAAAACCCCGCTTTACTAATTAAATTTCCCTTTTTGGACCACAAGGCAGGGGTTGGGCTGTAGTTGGCGACACTGGAAGGTGCACATATAATTTATCAAACAAAAAGAACACTGTTCTGGATAAAGTGCCCCTGATAAGCAAAACAGCAAATCCAGTAAAAGAAACTCCAGGGGCACACCATGACAATTGGAGCCGACCTGGTGAAAATCAGTTTTAATCAAACAAACAGAATAAAATGGCCAGTAAGCACTTTCACGTTTCTCTGAACGCTTCTTCAGACTTATACCAATACCCCTATTGTTACATATTCTTATATACAGCTCTAATTAACTTGCAGCAATCACAAGCCTCCTCATTACATCCTTACTCAATGTAATAATTAACAATAAATCAAGCTACCTCTCCTTAAAATACTTGCAATGCTAATAGATGTGGTGCATCCTTATACAGAAACACATAAAACTACATATAAAAATACATAAACCTACCTACAGAAGCATATATAAAAAGTCTGTGCATATACAATAAAATACATACAAAAATAAATAAATAAAACATAACCTCTATAATACATACAAAGTAGACATTTCATAAAATTAATTCATCATTTAGTCTAAAACCATATTCATTCTAAGTAATTAATACTCATTATGTCTATAAGACTTTGTCATAAATTCCTACTAAAAACATCATTCTACTATCACATTTACTAATCAATTGTATAAGACTTCATGTTTGTGCATAACAACTTGTGTTCTTAATGAATAAATAAATAAATACCAGTCTACTACAAAAAGTAACTAATGGGTGCGGGGTCTATCTGTCAGAAAGGGTTTCAGCGAAACCCTGTCATTCAGGCCATGCAATCTATCCACTTGTAGTCTTAAGGATCCATCTAGCTTCCTGTTTCTCAGTATGGTTCCTGACGTCACCCTAACCTTGCTTTTTTATATGTTAGTTCTATCACCGTCAACCGAAACGTGTGTAGTGTCTGTATGCATTACATGTGTTGCAAGAGCATTACTTTCATCTTCTTTACTGATAGCATAGATGTGTTCCCTAACAAGCTCTCTTAAAGCCGTATTGGTTTTACCAACATAAAAGGAGCTGCATTTCTGACATACAGCTAGATATATGAGATCCCTTGTCTCACAATCTGCATATATCTTGAAAGAAAATTCTTGACCTGTGTCTGGGTGAACAAATTCCTCGCATCCAGACATAAAACTACAATGATTGCATGATCTGCAGGGAAATATTCCTATCCTGACAGATCTAATCCTTTCCCTTCTAGTCTTCTCATAACATAGTAACCTCTTCAGTGACTGGGTATTCTTGTATGTAAGGTTCGGTGTATCCCCTGCTGCTTCTCTAACTTTATTATCTAACGTGAGTATGTGCCAATTATTCTGAATAATTTCCTTGATCTTCTTATTGTTGTTCGTGTATGGTAACACTATTCTGTTGATGTCACCAATACCTCTGGTTCCATTGGTCTCTATATCTGGTACCCCTATTCTTCTTAACATATGGTTTACCTATGGTGTCCCTTCTGGTTACATTCTCATCATAAATGTTGTCAGTCTCATAACTATGGTACCCTCTCTCCTTAAAATCATTTTCTCTCCTTAAAATCATTCTCTAAACTGTCTAACCTAAGCTGAAACACTGAATCTTCACTGGTCAGTCTGGAGACCCTCAGGGCCTGACCTTTAACTATATTCCGATAGATGTGTGGAGGGTGCATGCTTGTACGATGTAGTAATGCATTCTTCCTACAGGTCTTCCTAAACATTTCTGTCTGTATTCCTTCATCTTGCTTATGTAGTAACACATCTAAAAATTCTATCTCATTCTTGGACCAATTCCTTGTGAAGGAGAGAAGTGGTAGTACCATTTACGTACTCTATAAACTCAATGGGGCTGTCCTCATCACCCCTCCAAATAAAAAAAAGTCATCAACAAAACTTTTATAGTATTTGATCTGGGTAGTATATTGTGTATTCTGCATCACATAGGTATCCTCCCAATATGCCATTACCAAATTGGCATATGGAGTCCCCATTGCTATGCCCTTCAGTTGTAGGAAGTAGTTGTCATCATATATAAACACATTGTTTCTGAAAATAACATCCGTGAGCATTGCACATCTGATAATAAGGTCTCTGGGCATATCTTTCCCTATCAAGAACAACCTCATGTACTCAATACCTGCTTCATTAGGTATAGTGGTGAACAATTAAGCCATGTCTAAATTGACTAATAAATCAGAGGATGTATCACCTTCTGTTGTCACGTACTCTGTCAGGGTTTCCAAAAAATGTTGGGTATCTCTAATCACTGTTGTTGTCTCATTCACTGTCTGTCTTAGCTGTTTCTCAGCATAATAGATACAAACTCTGTCAACCATCCTTTGCTCGCAACAATAGGTCTCGTAGAAGAATTTAACAAACATTTGTGCACCTTAGGTAACCCCCTTATAATTGGAGTCACAGGTTTCTCAATCAAGAAATACGTATATAACTCAAATTCTATCATATTGCATATGAACATATCATATGAAGTGCTGTGAACATCTTTTATAATCTTGTCTAGTTGTACAGCATTCTAATTTTGGTATGCCCCTTGCTCTCCCAACAAATCATTCATTTTACTCATAGATAGTTTAGAGAATGATTTTAAGTAGAGAGGGTACCGTAGTTTTGAGACTGACAACATTTATGATGAGAATGTAACCAGAAGGGACACCATAGGTAAACCATATGTTAAGAAGAATAGGGGTACCAGATATAGAGACCAATGGAACCAGAGGTATTGGTGACATCAACAGAATAGTGTTACCATACACGAACAACAATAAGAAGATCAAGGAAATTATTCAGAATAATTGGCACATACTCACGTTCGAAAATAAAGTTAGAGAAGCAGCAGGGGATACACCGAACCTTACATACAAGAATACCCAGTCACTGAAGAGGTTACTATGTTATGAGAAGACTAGAAGGGAAAGGGTTAGAATCCTCAAGACAGGAACATTTCCCTGCAGATCATGCAATTGTTGTAGTTTTATGTCTAGATGCAAGGAATTTGTTCACCCAGACACAGGTCAAGAATTTTCTTTCAAGATATATGCAGATTGTAAGGCAAGGAATCTCATATATCTAGCTGTATGTCAGAAATGCAGCTCCTTTTATGGTGGTAAAACCAATAGGACTTTAAGATAGCATGCTAGGGAACACATCTATGCTGTCAGTAAAGAAGATGCAAGTAATGCTCTTGCAAGACATGTAATGCATACACACAAGTTTCGGTTCATAGTGATAGAACTAATGTATAAAACAGCAAGGTTAGGTGACATCAGGAACCATACTGAGAAACAGGAAGCTAGTTGAATCCTTAGATCGCAAGCGGATAGATTGCATGGCCTGAATGATAGGGTTTCACTGAAACCCTTTTTGAAAGATAGACCCCTCACCCATTAGTTACTCTTTGTAGTAGACTGGTATTTATTTATTTATTCATTAAGAACACAAGTTGTTATGCACAAACATGAAGTCTTATACAATTGATTAGTAAATGTGATAGTAGAATGATGTTTTTAGTAGGAACTTATGACAATAAAGTCTTATAGACATAATGAGTATTAATTAGAATGAATATGGTTTTAGACTAAATGAATGAATGCTATGAAATGTCTACTTTTTATGTATTATAGATGTTCTGTTACATTTATTTATTTTTGTATGTATTTTTATTGTATGCACAGACTTTTTATATGTGTTTGTATAGGTAGTTTTATGTATTTTTATATGTAGTTCTATGTGTTTCTGTATAAGGATCCACCACATCTATTAGCATTGTAAGTATTTTAAGGAGAGGTAGCTTGATTTATTGTTAATTATTGCATTGAGTAAGGATGTAATGAGGAGGCTTGTGATTGCTGCAAGTTAATTAGAGCTGTATATAAGAATATGTAACAATAGGAGTATTGGTATAAGTGTGAAGAAGCGTTCAGAGAAACGTGAAAGCGCTTACTCGCCATTTTATTGTTTTCTTTGATTAAAACTGATTTTCACCAGGTCAGCACTGATTGTTGTGGTGTGCCTCTGCACATATAATTTAGTGGTTAGGCAACGGAACAGATGTTAGGTAATACATGAATTCACAGAAACCGTTCTAAACAGCATTTGCCAGAGCTACAAAGTGGGATACTGCAGTTCGATCCTACACAATCACTGTTCGTACAATTCAGCTTTAATATTATCAGGAATTGCGACTAAACCTTCAAGTATGACTCAGAATCGAGTAATACACACACAAATGCATTAACAGCACAAGATAACTAATAGTAGATGTTACAAATTAAGCAATCAATTTGTAGAATATTGCGCGTGTCGGGCACCTGATACATGATAACATAAAAATCAGAGGCAAGTATGCAGTTGGTTTAGCAATACCTATTTAAACTCAACAGCGGGATGGCTGAATACTTGTTTTGTTACAAGAATGCAGTTACCAAAATCAAAAGCACTCACCCATGAATGGAGCTAGCAGCCTATGGTAGGACAAAACTGGAAGGGACCAGAGAGGACTACCTTCTGTTTCAGTATTTTTAAAATGGTGCCACAAGCACCAGGATAGCTATGTGGGTTTTGGACAAGGGGTAGGTGCTGAGAAGGGGGAAGGGTAAGACAGGAAGCGAGAGAGGTAACTGGCTAGGTAACAGAATTGGAATGGATGTGGCAGGAAGTAGGGAGGTGACCGACAAGGTAGAGGAAGGGGGAAGGGAAGGGTCAGGATACAAGGGAGCTGGGAATGATAGGATGAGAACACTAGATAAGCAGGAGAGGTGAGGGAGTGGGGGTTGGAGTGAGGTATGATGCAGGTGAAAGTGCAGATAGAAAGAGGCAGAGCAGAGCAAGCCAGCCAATAACTATCAGTAGAACAGGGAGCAGGCACAGACGTGAGGCGGTACTAGGGGTAAAGGGCTGGTTAAAAACTTATATAGAAACTAATGCAGGCAGTGGCAGATCCAAGAATTTGCAAAAGGGTGGGGGGGGGGCACAGTCTGGTTAGTTGACTACTGGAGTGGGAGTGGGAAAGTGGGATAAGAAGCTCTTCATCACGTGTGAAAAGAGAGCAGTATACATTCAGCTGCACAAGATTTTGCTGTGGATGAAGTAGTGTAGACAGGTAATTCCTGTGCAGTGCACAGCACATGTACACCCAGTACAAGTATTTTCAATACATGCCTGGAAGATATGATCGGTTGCCCATACCAAGTTACAGATGTTCATCGTGTTACCCTGCTGCAGTCATCACAATTGGCTTATCCTGTCGTCAGGCGGTCCCGCAGTCGTCCTGAATTCCAAAGTCTTGGTCCGGCGTCGGTTGCTGTCGCTTCTTCCCTGACGTCAGTGCGCCAGGGGTATATGAGGCATCCGACGCCATTTTCTCCAGTCTTTCTTGCCGCGTGGTGCCCGAAGCAGAAGCGGTTCGCAAGTGCTGGTCGGCCGACACCTGAGATTTTCGAATCTAATTTCAGTCCGAAGTCTTCATAGCTAAGTAGCCCGTTGGGGAACCTTTTCTTGCCTCAGTCCGATGTCAGAAAAAGTTAACAATTGCATTTCTTGTGGGAAGCAAATACCTCATAAGGACTTTCATTCTTATTGTATACCTTGCCTAGGCCCAGACCACGATGTCACTGGTTGTCGGTTTTGTGCTAGGTTCAATAAGCGAACTATAAAGCGACGCTTTGATTTCGCACGACACTACTTCGGTAGGAAATTTAATTACACTATGCCATCGGAGCAACCGACTACCGGTGTGCATAAAAAACGCAAAGAAAAAGACAGGCAGCCTAGATCCAAGCCAGACTCCGAGGTCTCGGCTGGGCTGGTCGCCAGTTCTCCGGTTTTCAGTGAGGCGCCTACGCAGCCCCTGGCAGCCGCAGAATTGGAACCCCAGACCGCTTCGGATTCTCTAGCAGAGAGTTCTAGGCCGACGCAGCCATTTTCTTTAGGCCCTACCGACAACATTGCAGAAGGAAAAGCCGGTGCTGCGGAAACGCCTTCGGTTACAGAAGGTGTCTTCAGACTGACTACTCTCACCATAAAATCTTATGCTAAGCTTAAGACTCCTCTAAAATCAAAAAAGACTGCACATCAGTCTCCAGTTCAAGGCCCCATGCCTAAGAAACAGATGCTTAAAATGGCTGAAGATTTGATTTCTGTAATCAGGGGTTTCCAACCCCCCCCCCAGACAAAAGGCCTAGACAAGAGGAGGATTATGCCTCCTCTGATCAAGTGTCTATTTCCTCAGGCTCCTCTGAGGAACAGGATTACTCCTTTCCCCCTTATGAAGATTCTAATGCTGAAGATTCCATTCCCTCAGCTTCTCCCCCTGAAGACTATTCCTTTGGGGAAACCTTACATACCATGAGGGAACATTTCCACTGGGAAGGTCAGGACTACTCCTACTCAAAGAAAAGGCTCAGAGAGTTTCTTTTACTCCCCCAGCACAGACCACTTGCTATCCCCCCAGTTTTAGACATTGTGGATGATGTTTACTTAGAATCTAGTCTAAATCCAGATTCTCTGCCTCCTGCTCCAGCCAAACCAGATAGATATTATAGAGTGCCTGACTCACACAAATTCCTTTACAAAAGCCCTGTTGCTGACCCAGAGAGAATCTCCCAGGGTCCCAAAGGGGCTAAGGCTTCTATGGCTAAAAATCCTGTACCCTCTGAAAGGGACTCCAGAGCACTAGATAGGTGGGGTAAGAAGGTTTAAACCTCAGCTACTCTAGCTATGAGAGCAGTAAATTGTCAATTTCACATGCTGAAATACCAGCAATTCCTAATGTCTCAAATAAAACAAAAGATGAGCACGCACCCTCAACAGTCTGAATTCAAGGAAATGCAGGATCTGTTGCATGCAGCTGAACAGGTGGGCAAACATACTTTGCAATGTGGATTTGATTCCTTTGAAGCTTCCCGTAGAGCAGCTGTTACTGGGTCTGTTATATGTAGGCATGCTTGGTTAAAGGAACAAACTCTGCCTGATCATGTTAAAGCAAAGTTACTAGATGCACCCTTACAGCAGGATGTCTTATTTTGGGGTTAAAGCAGAAGAGGTTTTAAAGAAAATGGAGGATAATGCAAAATCTGTGCAGATGGTCAAAGATTTCTTACAGGTACAACCCCCACGCTTAAGCAGAAATTAGCCAGCAAAAAACTGGTCCTTTCCAGCTTCTGACAGACCACAGAGGGGTAAATACAGACGCCCAAGGGGCAGAGGACAAGCACAAATCCCTTACAAACCTCGCCAATGGGGCACTGCAACACAGAAGGGAGGAGAAGACAGGTCCCAAACTACTAGAAGGCAAACACAATGACTTAAACTTCAAACTGCCAAGCAAAAATCTCTTGGCAGCTCCCTTGGGAGGAAAATTAGTATTTTTTATAGACAACTGGCACATCGTCACAAAGGACAAATGGGTCCTAGACATTATCTCACAAGGATACAGATTCCATTTCCACATCTTGCCAAGGATAAAAGGAATGCCAAACTTGCCACAAAATCAATGGGCAGAGGCACAAAAACAAATTACAGCTCTCATGGACATGAGAGCCATTCAACTGGTACCTACACAGGAGCAAGGCCAAGGATTTTACTCAAGGCTCTTTCTAGTCCCCAGAAAGGACAATGCTTGGAGACCCATTCTGGACCTTTCAATTCTAAACACCTTCTTGCAAGTACCCAAATTCAAGATGCTAACACTACAGCAGCTTCTTCCCATGTTGTGCAAGAAAGCTTGGCTAGTAACGTTGGACCTCAAGGAGGCATACCTGCATGTCTCTATTAGACAAAATTGCAGAAGATACCTCCGTTTCTTTGCAGGTTCAACCCATTACCAATTCTCTGCACTGCCCTTTGGCTTATCTACTGCACCCAGGGTCTTCACAGAATGCCTGGCACCAGTAATTGCATACTGCAGACAAAGAGGAATTCAAATATACCCATACCTGGACGACTGCCTCATCCAAGCAGAAAGCAAGGACATTCTCTTACAACATCTGACTTTTGTAAAACACCTTCTAAGTTGCCTAGGGTGCACATTAAACGAAAAGAAATCAAAACTAGTGCCCTCACAAAATATGACATTCCTGGGTGCCAGCTTGAATACAACAGCCCAGATGGCTTATCTGACGCCAGACAAACAACTACAACTAACTCAATACTTCAAAATAATGGCAACAAAGACCCAACTCCCTGCAAGAAAAAATCTGCAGGCCTTGGGCTTCATGGCATCTTGCATACTACTAATACCATTTGCAAAACTGCATATGAGGAAATTACAATGGTACCTGAAAAGCGTATGGACTCAACACAGCCACAGCTTGGAAACAATGATACCTCTCATTCCCTGCCTTCAACAGGTGTTCCTGTGGTGGTCACAGGTATGTCACCTCAACAAGGGTCAGCCTTTCACCTTACCCCCAGCCAGGCAAACTATGACAACAGATGCATTGGACTATGCCTGGGGGGCACACATGGCATGACGGTGCGTTCAAGTCATATGGACTGCAGATCAAAGGAATCTGCACATCAATCAAAAAGAAATGCTAGCTGTACAGAATGCTCTGACAGCCTTCAAGGACCTCTTACATCCAGGACAGCTTATAATAAGGACAGACAACACCACAGTAATGTGGTACATAAACAAACAAGGGGGTACACACTCCTACCCTCTATGCCGGCAAGCAATGACCTTGTGGAACACAGCACTGGCTTACCAAGTTCAATTACAAGCTCAATTCCTGCCAGGAAAAAAGAACACATTAGCAGACGACCTAAGCAGAAGCATCATGGATCCCCACGAGTGGAAACTGGATCCACAAGTATTTGCAATGATAACTCAAAAATGGGGGCGCCCAGACATAGACCTGTTTGCCAACCCCCAAAACTATCAGCTATCAAAATTTTGCACAAGGACATTTCACCATCAAGCTTGGAAAGTGGACGCACTCTCGTTCAGTTGGAAAATGCTGACAGTATATGCCTTTCCTCCATTGCCCCTTCTCACAAAGGTGCTGCTGAAAGTCAGGATGGAGAGACCTCGAATGATACTCATTGCCCCGGACTGGCCACGCCAGCACTGGTACCCACTACTAAGGAACATGGTCCAGGGCCCACCATGGATTTTACCACAAATTCTTCATCTACTCACACAGCAAGGCAGTCAGATTCTACACAGCCAGCTCAAAACCTTAAATTTGGCTGCATGTCAAATCACATAAGCAACCAGCCAGCCCCTCTTTCACAAGCTGTTATGGATGTCATTCTGGAGGCCAGGAGGCCCAGCACCAGGAAAGCCTACTCAGACAAATGGAAAAGATTTTGCGCCTGGAACCAAGCTAAAGGCCAAAATACCCTTCAGCCGGACATGCCTCAGATTCTACAATATTTAACTGAGATGTTACACAAAGGACTTTCTTTTTCATCTATTAAAATCCACGCCTCCGATATTTCAGCTCACTACAACATGGATCCTCCCTTATTTTCACATCCACTTCTAAGGCAGTATCTCAGAGGGGCAAAAAACATTAGGCCTCCCAGGGGAGCGCCAACACCAACTTGGGACCTAAATTTTGTTCTGGAAAAACTTACGCTGCCACCTTTTGAGCCAGCTTTCTCAGCTGACTTAAAGTTTATATTATGGAAGACTGCCCTGCTGCTAGCAATTACTTCAGCCAGAAGAGTCTCAGAGCTACAGGCACTAATGGCAGTAGAGCCTTTCCTCATTTTTCATCAAGACAGAGTTTCTCTATGAACTAACCCCTCCTTTATGCCAAAGGTGGTATCCAGTGTGGTTCTAAATCAAACCATCCACTTACCTACCTTCTTTCCAAATCCACAGAACAAAGGAGAAAGACTCCTGCATTCCTTGGACATTCACAGGCAACTACGTTACTACTTGGATAAAACTAAGGCTTTCAGAAAATCTGACCAACTTTTTGTATCCTATGCTACAGCATCACAAGGAAAGGCTATCTCAAAACAGACCATTTCCAAATGGATAGGACATTGCATACATTTTTGCTACACCCATCATGGAAAACCAGTTCCTGCTAGCATAAGGCCCCACTCCACCAGGGCAGCAGCTACATCTACAGCCTTCCTCAGGGGGGTGCCAGCCAAGGATATTCTGGAAGCTGCAACTTGGAGTTCAGTACACACCTTCACCAAAAACTGTCACTTACCACTTTTCTCTAAGACTAGAGCTGGCTTCGCCACTGCAGTTTTGCAGGGCCTTCTAGCCTCTTCTAACCCTGTTTGACTCCACCTAACCATCCTTAGCTTTGGGATTCTACCCAAGTGTGATGACTGCAGCAGGGTAACATGATGAACATAGTACAGTTTTGTACCTACCATAAATGTATATGTTCGAGTGTATACCCTGCTGCAGTCCAGGTTACCCTCCCTCCATCCCCTCTGACCTAACTAAAACCTTTCAATACCTTAAAATCTGATACAACCTTTGTGGTGTATTTGCTTATAGCTGGAGGGATGTTTTGTTTGTGCTAAGCTTTTATTATTGGTACTATCTACTTACCATCTTTTGGGGGGGCACCTGACATCTGGGGCAAGAAAAACTGAAGAAAATGGCGTCAGATGCCTCTTATATACCCCTGGCGCACTGACGTCAGGGAAGAAGCGACAGCAACTGATGCTGGACCAAGACTTTGGAATTCAGGCCGACTGCGGGACCGCCTGACAACAGGATAACCTAAGTGTGATGACTGCAGCAGGGTATACACTCGAACATCTACATTTATGGTAGGTACAAAACTGTAGTTTCCCTTCCATGGCATAGCAGGCATAGTCATTGTAACCTAGGAAGCAGTCCAACTGGATGGGATGTTACTCACAGAGAAAGATTATTTTTTTTTTAAGTTAATGATTTCTGAGGAAAAAAGTGAAGCTCATTTAAGTAAAACACAGCAACTAAAGAAGTAGATGTTATAAAAAAATCACAGAAAGTAAATGCTCAGTTTAGTCTTGTGCAGTGTAAAAAATGTAACAATTGCAGCATTTTAGAAAGGATTGCAAGTCAAAATCTATTTTATTGTTATTAACAAAACCCCAGGCACAGAGGTTTGGATAAATTAGGAAAATGTTCATTTAATTTATGAACCAAATGACTAAACTCAAAGCTTTCCTAAGCAGTCTCAACTTGCATTCTCCAGAAGGAGAAAACCCAAGTTAGAAAGATAGATTATTGAAGTTGTGTGTGTACTGGCTGGATGAAATAACTATGAAAAGTTAAAGGCAATTTTATTTTATACAGTAAGAATGAGTGTAATGAGAAACTACAGGTGGGGGGGTTGAGACTGGAGATGGAGTGAAGGCAGATAGAGATCACAGGAGTAAAGACAAAATCAAAAAGGAGAGATTTAAAGAGCTTGTGGAAGACAAGGTCATATGATTAGGTTTGTGAAATTGCATTAAAGCTGATTTAAAGGGTTAACTAGTAGAGGAGACAGAGAAATATGGAGTCAGTGGGTAGTAACAATGGAATAGAAGAATCTGAAATATTACAGAAAAAAAATGATAAAAGGAAAGAGGAAATAATTGAAATAGACACTGGATGATGCAGAAACACAAGGACAGGTACTGAGAATGAAGGTATTCTTGTAGGTAAAAGGAAAAAAAGATGTAAGTGTAGCACAGTAGCTGAATGAGAGGAAACAGGCTCAAGACACAGAATGGGACAGTAGCAGTGACTGACATTGAAAAAAGAACACAACGTGAAGTTGTTTAAAGAGCTGTAAAAGAGAGAAGTAAGAGAAGAGGTGTGGGTACATTAACCCACAAAATTAGACAGAGAAAGAATGCAAGTTTGATGAAAAATGCCATTATGGTGAGGCTAAAACAGCAATAGGGTGACAAAGAAGGGGTAAAGCAGACACAGATGGATGCAAACAAAAATAAAATTATTCAGAAGCAAATCAAGGAAGGATTGGGGGACTCGGTGTGCTGACAGTTTTTTTTTTTCAATTTGTACTGTAAGGTCTGGTAGTGCTACCCCCATGCATCCACACTGCCCTGGCCTCAGTGTATCCAGCCCACTGAAATTCAGTTTGAGATGCACACAGTCACTCTTAACTGGCATTTAGTAACCATTATTCACTGCAACAAGCCCCTGTACCCCATCAAGGTAGCCAGTCCCACAGAGGTCCATTAACAAACACCACACAAAGACCACCACCATAACGTTTTAAACAATGCAAAGATGTTACTGCTTAATTCTGTGACTCTAAACAAGAAACTGTACTTGCTAAAAGCTTTTTCCACTGTGGAGAATGCAAACATTTGAGCATTTAGACCAGCTACTGCACAGGCATGGAGTAAAGCTGGAGATGTCACTTTACATCAAAAGCATGCCTCAGGGCTGATCAAACAAGATGTGCTTCAGCTTCTCCACTTCCAAATTAAAATAAGAAAGTCACGTACTATATCCTTAGAAGCTGTAGGTCCACCTCTATCACCTAGGAAATGCATAACACAATTCACTGGATCTCCTCACCAGTCATCCCAATACCATATTCATGGGTGACTACCCTACTATAAACTGGGAATCATACACTGTCCCAAGCTTGCAAGGCTAGGGATTGCTGCACTTTGTCAACACAAGCATCCTAGACCCAACAGTCCAAATGCTCACTAGGAGTGGGAAGATAAGTTGATGTAGTCATCACTAGCATGGGAGAATCCTGCCACCCCACCCTATGTAATGTCCTCTTTGGTGAGGACAAACCATTTTAAGGCAGACATCCTACTATCAAGTAGTAACCTGGCAAAATTTGATGCCCCACCAAAAACTCTTAAGAACACTGACCTGTACAACCATGTTAGAGGCACAGAGACATTTCTGCTCACCAGGAATAACCACAGAACAAATTCATACAAGCCAGCCTGGTGGTATCCTAGCAACAGGATGCACAGCAAAAGGAAGAAAGTCATGGCAAAAATTAGGAACTGCAACATCCAGCAGGATAAAAAAAAATCTAAGCATGAAACTCAGAGGACAAATTAGGTCACTATACAAATCTTTCCTGTTCGGTGGTACCATCCCATTTCATACCAACATCTGCTCCCCTCCCCCAAAACAGGTATACCATTGCAGTATCAGACAGCTTGAGTGACAACAGAACTATTCTAATACAGCTGATGCAATTCAAATGGGAAATTAAGGTAATGGCTGCAGAGCATTGATTCACTGTTCTCATTGACGTTAGCATGGATATTTCACAACAGGTTATTCATAAGATACAAGGCAGCAAAAACAGCTGTTGAGAAAAAAAAAACAGCTTGTCAAAATCATACTACTGCACACAGTTACATTTGACTCTACACCTTCAATAATGGCAATAAACCCAGTGCATGTTACAACTGAAATTATGCAGATTTGTAAACTGCATGCAGCATCAGCATTACACACAAAATGAAAACGTACAATGCAAAACGCCAGACTGGTACTCAGTTACAAAACAGGCTGTAATGCTACCCTCACAGCTTCCAGTGCGGTATAGCTTTACAGAAAAAAAACTTGCTGAAAATGTTAAATAAATAAACTGACTACAGCCAGTTTAGCATGCATTGTTCTCAGCAGAACCTTATCACAGTAACACAATGAAGACCAGTTATAAAGGAAAAAGGCCAAATGCAGCAGAATACTATACTACGTATACTTGGGCAACTTTAAAAAACTGTAAAAAATAAAACTCATGTCTCATGTTAGACTTTCATTACATTATTTGCACACAATACAACAGGGTATTTAACAATACAAGGGTATTTAACTATAAAATACAGAATGCAAGAAATTCAGAGCTTCCAGACAGTATTTCTTGAATCTGATTTCACAATTTTAGTAGCTTAAATGGTTGGCACTGTATAGACAACATAGTACAACTAAATAGTTATATAGTGAACTCTACACTGGACAGCGTCTTACTGTGAGGCGACAACGCTACCGCAGCACCACCACCGCGGATCACAGGATTGGATTTGTACCATAACATAAACTTAGAAATCATATCCAGAGGCACCGACTTTATTCCATCTTTTATGCAGAGATGAAATTGACCTGCCTCCCACCACACAATTTCTACCATTACAAAAAAACACAGACTACTCTAAAAAAGATCTTAAGTTAACCACTACATGATCAGTACACCAAAAGAAATGATATCGCATTACAATCATGAATTCATCTACCATGGCTAACAATAAAAAGATACACAGTGATTTGGCTGTAATCCTGTTAATACCACTCAAATACTACAAAAAATCCCCCCACTTGTAGTTTATTCACTAGATGTTATGCAAGGTGAAATATTTCATGATAAAAGAAATTAGTAGAAAGTGATCTTGGATACAGATATTTCAAGAACGGGCAATACTGCCCTTCTAGCCTGCCAGTATACCAAAACAGTTGATCCCATAATGGGTCCAGGATGTTCTTAAAATATCTAACCTAGTACTTGCTTTAATGTAATCTGGTAGTCTATTCATGCATTAATGGCGAGAGAAAAAAAATTGGCATGCTTCTCATTGTTATAGAATCTTCTACGTAGGTTGTCTGATTTTCTATTTGTCAACCACAAAAATTTCCAAAGGTAGTTGTCTCTAAATGTTCTGTATACCTGAATACGGTCTCCTTAAATATCTGCCCCACTGTACAAGTTGGCCCACTTTAGTCTTATAGTTTCATAGGCGAATACCAAGCTAAGCCTTGCCAATAACCCGAGATCAGATTCAGACCCTGTACCTTTTATCAGTGAGGCAAACAAATTTTCACATCCATGAATACCATTGGTGTATTCCCACTGACTCTTTCCTGTTTTCTCATGCTTGTTTGCCTATAAGGTTTCCATATTATTTCATGTTCAAGTTAATGAACAGGTGCTGACTTTGTGGGAACGTGGGTGAAATTCTTGGCTAGGCTTATAAGGGCCTCTGGGCCAATAGCGTACTATCATCCTATGAACAATGACTTCATTTCTGATTTCCTAGACTTTATAAATGTTTTATACAACCATAGTTCTATAATTATTAAATAATTGGGTGATATGATTAGAAAAACTCAAAAGCTGGATCTACCCATCCTTCATCCTTAAATGAATCTATAGTTTCAACCACTGTGTGCTATATTAAATATTCATTTTTAGTGTGCATTTTTGGGAGACCCACATGCTTAGTTTTTGTTTCATTAGCACCTGCTCAAGCTCAGCATCTGATAATGGGGAGGGATCCATACGTCTCAACTTTCCAGATTTTTGCAAAACATCCAGATCTTTGCCTCATATCATTGGTGTTCCTTATTACAGTTTTCTGGCAACTGAGGACTGAAGTCAAACAACAGTGGCATACAGTTAATTTTCAGACTTTATATCTTTCAGAAAATGCACATACAACTAAATCGTGGTATTTCTAGCAATTAAAGTTCATAAGAGCAATATTTAAAATCTGCCCCTATTTTTATGCCCCCCCCCCCCTCATTATATTTGGATTTGTCCAGATTTGATGCCTTGCAGCAAGATGGAAGGAGTGTCCAGATCTTTGCTTCATATTATCTTTGGCTTGTTGCTCACTTTTGCAGCTGGGGACTGAAGTCACTAAATAGTGACGTGTCTCAGTTTCAGATTTTATATCCTTCAGAAAATACATGTTAGCACTTAGCACACATCCTGTTATTCTAGCAATGTTCTAAGTTGATAAGAGCAATATTTAAAATGTGAACCATCCTACCTTATCTACTGGATATAGGCATGAGAGGAAAGTTGCAGATCATGGGAAAGCAGCCTGTAGGGATTTTTGGAGATGTTACTGTGCTCCAAAGTAGCCTTGCTAAACAATTTAGAGGGAAAAAAAATCAGCAAGCCGACTTACATGACACGTGGTCACTCACGGAGTAATGGCTCACTCACCTCAACAGCTCCAAAATCAAGAGAAGGATTCAACTGTAGCTGTATTTAACGGGAGTTAAACTGCCCGCCAAATACACCTGCAGCCAATTACAGTTGTCACCATTGCACAAATCACCACTCACCCAAGCAAAGCAGGAAGCAAGCTGAAAAGTGAACCAACGATTTTTTTTTTGCTACCCAGTGGTTGGCCGTAGTGTGTGTAGCGTATGCCTGCTGCCGTCCTTGCACCAGACTGCAACCTCCAATTGCAGTTCCATCTCCCATGTGACTTTCAAAGGGGAAAAAAAGTTTGTTAGTTGAAATGGAAAAATGTTCCATTTTGGTGGTACTTTTTCCGATTTCAACAAAATAGGGAGTGAATTTCTGTTTTTATTGTTTTAAAAGGGGCCTGCGTGCACCCCTGCGCTGATGCCTAAGTCCGCCACTGGTGGGGGGTAGTAGATACAGAGAAAAGATTCTGCAACTATAGCAAAAACCAGGATGAAAAAAGGAGGTAAATGCCGCCACCTAGTGGCCTAAGCGAGAAGTAGCAAGGGTGAGAAGTAGCAAGGCTTGTAATACAGGGCTGTATAATAGGGGTACTTAAGAGTCCAGGGTAGGCTGCTAGCATGCGCTCAGTGGGATAATACACTTAAAGTACATTGAGTGTTATGTAGCACAGTAGAGTACATACACTTTGTAGACAGGTCTTGGGGTGAGATAGTAGTAACAGTAGGCAACTTCAATTTCCCTGTAGGAAGTTCTTTCAGAGGCAGGAAAGCTGGGGAATCACTGAGAAGAGTTGTAAACACCTGGGGATTTTAAGCAACGCACAGCAGGCCATGAACGGAGCTAGCAGCCTATGGTAGGACAAGACTGGAGGGGACCGGAGAGGACTATATGAAATATGGCACAATAACTATAGGAATAAATCAGAGGATGTTAGAAAACATTGGGAAAAGAGACTGGAAAAGCAATTCACAAGGAAAGAGTGGGAGGATATATGCATGGCTCCCAAATATGTAATAAAATCTAGAAGATTTAGAATTTTTGCCTGGAAGTGTTTGCATAGTTTATACCTCAAGCAGACTCCAAAGAATTTTTCCTCAGGCAGATTGCAAATGTTGGATCCATGATGGGAAAGAAAAAGGTAACTGGGAACATATGTTTTGGGAGTGTAATAAGTTGGGAGACTTTAAACATTTCTTACAGAGTACTTTTGTCAGAAATATTAGGTGATGAAGTGGATGTAACTAATGAAATTATTTTCTGAGCTGGGATACAAGATCTGAATTGCCTAGACATAGTAAGGCCTTGTTAAGTTTACTTCTGGTAGCTGCCAAAAAGCAATTACTAGAAAATGTAAATCAAAAGTCTAAATCAACTGTACTCGAAGTATTGAATATTGAAAGAACTGGAAGTGGAACTTCTAGAAAAAGAAGTAAACTACACAGAAAAAATGGAAATTGTGGGAGCAATACATGCAGGAGGACTGAGGTTTAGGAGAAGGCAAGAATTAAGCAATTTTTGTAATTTTAGATTGATAATTGTATGTGATGTATAATGTTTGTTACTGTGAATATGTTAATGTGGTTTGTTTTGTTTATATAAATGTAGGTTTGCCTTTAAGAGAAAATTCAGTGTTGTTGTTCTTTCATTTTTTCCTGGTTAGGGGTTGTCACAGCGGAACTCCGGTCCGCTTAATGATTGGCAGTTGGTTTTTATGGTGTCGAGTTGCCAGCCCAACGTCCAACCTTCAACGAAAGGTGTTAAAAAAATATATTGATTGCTCTAGACATCACAGTGGGGTAGTATTATGATATATCCACAGACTGAGAGGAACTGGATATTTGGTAGCACAGTGGAGCAACTGGTAGTGTTGTTGCTTCCCAGCAAGCGGTTCTTTGGTTCAGTTCTCGGTTTGGGTGCATTTTGTGTGGAGTCTGCATGTCCTCATTGTGTTCATGTGGGTTTTCTCCAGGTGCTTCAGTTTCCTCCCACATTTCAAAGATGTGCAGTAGATGGATTGGTCACTCTAAATTGTGTGTGTGTGTGTGTGTGTGTGTGTGTGTGTGTGTGTGTGTGTGTGTGTGTGTGTGTGTGTGTGTGTACATGTGTGTACAACAGAAGCAGGGATAGTCACCCAGCAGTTTATAAATTGGCTGTAGGTGACTGTTACTTTTGAAGTAACACCCTGACCCCATGTGCAAAAACAAATAGGGAAAAGACCCCATGTGCAAAAAAAATAGGCAAAAGGGTTTGTGGGTGGATGGAGAGGGATTGGATATTGATGGCTGCAGAGCAGAACATTGCAATTTTTCCTAGACCTTGTTTGTCCACCAACCAAAAAATGAGCCCTTGATATTACTTTGCTTCTTATCCTGTCCAGCTAAATTATTCAAAGTTTTTGTGTCTGGACCTTGCTTACTTAATCCCCACCACTCCACCGAATCAAAAATTAGACTCTCTTGCTGATACACGAGTAGTTTTTACTCCTTTCTCTTGTAGCTTATTAGTTGTAATTTAGTGTATGTGGTTACTGTATAGAACAGAAAAGAATGAATTTATCTAACTTTGTAACTATTGCTCCTGGCTGCAGTTTCATTTAATATTTTCAAGCTGTTAGAGTCTTGTGTTTTTGTCCCCTGCAGGATACCTACTGTGGGCTATGTGAATCTTATTTCTTTTTCTGTGGTGCCATCGTGTGGAGCAAATTCACCCGTCAAGGCCCAGCATTTTTTTGCAAATAGAAGTATTGATACAGCTATTGTGTAAACTTAGCAAGTGACTTTTTTTTTTTTTTACTTCTAACTGCACATGTACTAATGTAATTAGTCTCTGTGTGCAATGCTGCTAACCTATCACACATTTATTTGTTGGTTTGCATGTTGCACACTGTTTACATTTATGAAAGCATACTTGGATCGATGAAGAGGTCCATCCTTGTCCACTAACAGAAATCTAATCATGGGCTTTCATTCAGTTTGACAACTAAAACTTTTCTTAACGTCTTGTCCTTTCCTTTTGCACCTGATGCTCTGCCAGCATGCTGCCTCTCCAGATCTCCTTTGTAGCTCATCAAGTTTGCATCTGAGAAGTGTTTAGCGACAATAAATTCTAGTATTGTGTTATTTTCATTATATTTTATGTTGTTTGAGTAGTTGTCTCCGATCTATTTATCAGGTCAGACTGTTCCTTCCCCCCTTCCTTTTTGTGGATGCTTTTCTGTAACTTTCTGCCATTGTCCTCACTGTCCTTAGTCGATGTAATTTATGTATTATTTTGTATATGTTGGTTTTTGTCCTCCACTTTGCTCAGGGTTACCGTCTGCCAGTGTGTCACTTCTTTCCTCCCGACCAGCCTCTAGACAGAACATCTTACCCCCTTGGAGTCTGGCTGCCAATGTGGGAGCAGAATTGGCAGAGCATTTAACCACGTTCAGTGGATTGGAGAAGAGTTTGAGATGTCTTGATCCCATGTCATCCACTACTAACTTCAAGGATTTAATATTCTACACTTCACCAGAAGAAAGGCATGCAGTGACATAAGCATGTGCATGTAGGTGGTCCCACCTATGGTGTGTTTATTTCTACCCTTTTCCTCAGTGCACCAGCTTAGTTATGTAACACTCATGCTGTCCTCTGGCTTTCATTGTAGAGCAGCAATGTTGAGCTCATCCATAATCATATCACCCATCCTCCTTTGGCATTTATCTGGCCAGATACATACGTCCACATAGCCACCTTACTAAAAGAATACAAGGCCTGAACAGCATGTCCTACGTGTATCTGCTCAAAGCCCTGTCATTATACTTGGTGTTCTATAGACTGCTAAAAGCTGAACTGCATCTGCATACAAGGCATCCTCCAATCCAATACTGATGGATCTACTACAAATTAGCCAGTCAAATGGCATCAGAAATACTTAGTCTAGGGATCTAAACCTCTTCTGGCATGATGGTTAAGGTCATCACCTCATGGGCAGAAGATACAAGGTTTGATTCTGACCTTGGCTGATTGGCTATATTTAAAATGGCCCTTCAGGGCAATTAGCTTAATATTCACCTATGAAACTATGAACCGAACAGTTTGAAGGGACAGGTATGTCTCACAGAGGATACTGCTGCTTTGGAACAGACTCCTCATCCATGTAAAACAAAATTCATCTCTGTCTGTATTTAAGAGCAACTTAGATCAATGGATAGGTAATAGAAAATTTATCCCACAAGTGCCCCATACTACTAATGGACAGGGGCAGCTCCTAAATGCTTTATTATATGCATACATCCCCTCAAATTATCTATGGTATGATCCTGGTTATTTTCACTAGGGGCAAAATATAATTATTGACTGTGTGATAAGTAAGACCAGTCTATCACCAAACTTGATAAGTTAATTCAAGTATCAAAAGGCAAATTGGATAGGCTTAAAATTGTCCACAAGGGCAGCTAGCCTAGTACGTATTCTGAACATATGATACAGCATTATATTCAAAGCTCTAAAACATATCATAGCAAAACTCATTTATGAAGATGGTGGCAGCTTAACTGATCTACATCCCAATTAGTTATTTTTTGTGAAGAGCAGGTCCTGTCTTCTAAACCTAGTAAGCTTCTTTGAAAAGTTTACAGGGCTGTGTACTGTGGTCATTCTGTGTACACTTTTTATTTCAATGTCACCAAGGCTTTTGATACTATCTCCCATGCTGGTAATTAATGGGAAATTAAACAAGCTTAATGTAAACCCCTGTATTGTTCACTGGATTGCAAATGGACTGTCCAACAGATCACAAGTTGTGAAAGTTGCAGGTTCCCTCTCTGTATGTAAACTTGTAACTAGTGGTATGCCACAGGGATCAGTTCTGGGCCCACTATCTTTGGCATTTATTTTGCAGACATCAAAGCCAATATCCCAGAAGTGTGGTTGACCAAGTTTGCTGATCATTTCAAAGTGGGCACTGTTATCCACTCATCAACTACAGCTCCGGTATGGTATATGAAAAATGGTCTAAAAATAAATGAAAAGAGTGCAGCATAGTACCTTTTGGCAGGTAGGTTGTTCCCTCCTCTTATGTTTTATAAATGGTACTCCTCCTCAGACAGATACACTCGTAAGAGACTTGTATGCTAATACGGATGACTGTCTGATATTTGGTCATCAGGTTGCCAACAAGGTTAGGAAATCCTTCTATCTGGCCTAGTTAATTTCCAACATAATATTTTAAATACACAAAGAAGTAATCCTATCACTGTACTCTTTACTTATCAGACCAGTCATTAAATACAGTACCCCTTTAGTATGTACAAATCCAAACATATTGATCAACTGGAAATGCCTCAAAGATTTTTAACCACAATCCTTCAACTATCATCAACCACAGAAGAACTAGCAAACTACAAAACCACAAAGCTGGTGACTGTACTGCACAGATTAAAACTTTGATTCTCTCTGACGTCTCGGCAGTACTGCCTTCAAGGAGGATACACATTCACAAACACCAGTTCTTTATATAGCACACACATTTAAACACATAATACATAATTAACACCGATTATTACAATAATTAAAGTAAAACTCACCAATTAAACTCTACATTCATTCCTTTTGGCACCATGAAGTCAAATGTCGATGTATATAATGTTTCTTTGTATAAAAGTTTTGTTTTTAATATTTTTGTCTCCAAACATATTGATCAACGGGAAATTCCTCAAAGATTTTTAACCAACATTCTTCAACTACCCTGCTCTACAAACACCTGCACTGAAGACAAGTCCTCACCATCAAATAAACAAGGCTTAATGAAGAGATAGGTTTCTAAGTTAGTGTATTTCTAGTTATAGAATAAGTTATCGGTACAAGTCAAACAAAACACTACTTTAAGGCTAGTCATGACGAAAATGGTTATAGAGAAATTTACACTACTGTTATGTAAGACCCAACTTGATTTGGAAGATGGGCACTATTAAATGTTTGTGAAGGATAACAAGAACTTTTAAATTTGTTTGCTTAAAGACATATATACCTAGGCATCCTATGGTCTCAATGATTGCTTGCCTAGTATGTTCCTATGCTCCCTGTGCCTGTCTACCATTATGGATGATGGTGATATAAAATTTCAGGGATCTAAACTACTCAATGTGCAGGGGAGCTAGTGCCATATGTGTTTAGGCTTGGCACATAGTAGAAAACCATCAGTATGTTGGGATGAAACCATGTAACCAGACATGGCGCAGAGGGAAAAAAATAGCAAGCCTGGATTAAACTCTGTAACCAGGACTACTTCCAGCAAGGTATAAAGCTGAAAGACAACGGTCCTTCGCCGACACTAAGGCAATGGCCTCTGCCAACTGGAGGACAGCAGGAATCCGTAGACTTTGTCTTGTCCTACACTTGAGGCAGTTGGTGGCTTTGTTTCCCTACATCTGTCTGCAAAGGGCTTATTCAGACCAGACAGCTGGATGAGAATACTACATTCCAGAGGATTTATTTTATAACCCACCTTTTCTACAACCTGTTCCCTTGCTTGTCATCCTACACTATCTCAAAGTCTCTGCAAGGAGGAAGTTGCATACTTGATAAGAGACACTCGAGGTCCTGTCAAACCAGAAAGTCTTGGAATTTTATCCAGGCTCCTTTTTGTAACAAAAAAGGCAGGGAACAGTCCAGCCAGCCACATCTGGTGGCTTAGAGGTATAAAGCCCTGACTGTAACCTAGTTGATCCAATTTTTATTAGCATCGTTGATATTTGATGGAGTTTGAAGTGCATGGCCGACATTGCTGTGATCCCTTCAAGGAGGGACAATGATGTGGGTTTCTGCTTTCAACCTAGTGTCTTTATAGTGAGTGCATAAGAGTACATGCTTACAAAGGGAAGATATTGTGAGCCTCTGTGGTGACATAAATATCTCCTCACCCCCACTTAAAGCATGGAATTATTGCCAGTGCAAAAAAAAAATGACTGCATGGTTGGGATGCAGATAGGAAGGAACACAGAATGCCTTCATGAGAGCCAGTATGATGGCTGCCCAGGAATAAATGGGTTGAAATCCTTTAGGAAGAATTTTGATGATGACCAGGTCTCAGCAGCCATGGAGCAAAACCAACCTAGAAGTAAAATAATGGGTCTCAAGTTAGTTTTATCTCTATGCAACCTTCCTCATGGGAGTTCGCACTTCTGCACAGGTTTATCGACAAAGTTAACTTTTGGTTAGTCATGATGTTGTTAGTCCTTCCTTGTCTATGGTATGAAGACTGGCTATACTGCTTTGGATCCCATATTGAGATACTCAAAGAATGGAGGAGTTGTCTTCACTTTATTATAGCCAGGTGTTCTTCACAGTTAGTGTTGCAATACTGATTCTTGGGTCTTCCTGCCTTGCAGAACCATGTGACCAACCTGATTTCCAGAGTCTTTACATCGTTCTTAGCCAACAGAAGTCCGAAAACCAATATCTGGATGCTGTGATATAAGGGCTTCCATCTGCACCATCTTCAGTTCTTTCTAGCTGTGCAGTCCAAGGAACTTCACATGTGCTAAGTACGCTCGCAGTCTGTCTGTTGGCTCATTTTCTCCAGATAATCTTCTTCTTCCTGTCAGATAAGTACCCCATTAGGGAAATTGTTCTACTAATTTATAGGGTTGCCACCCCTCCATTTTTTTTTCCGGACTATCCGGATTCTCCCGTAATCTGGAAAGCACTGCACAAACTCCGGTATTCTGTTTAAAAAAGGAAACAGACTATTGGAGTTTATAAATCGGCTGATTTTCTATGCTTTTTTACAGAAAAGCATAGTAAATCAGTCGAAAGCAGGCAACAGGAATGGAAATAGAGGGGCGTAAAAAGAGGGCATTCCCCACTGGGTGATGTCACCATGATGTCACAAAATGGGTGGGGTGTGGGAGGGGTGGGTGGGGTTACTGGTGATGCAAGGGGTGTCGCTTTACTCCGGTTTTAGCCACGACGAAAGGTGGCAACCCTACTAATTTAATGTTCAAAAAAGTCAGCAATTGCCTGAATTTTAGGAAGCAAATCCTGCATAATTTTGTGTCTTCTGCTTAAGGCCTCAGTAAGACATCTGTAACTGTACTGACTGTGCAAAAATTCCATGTATAAACTCTGAAACATAAGGCTGTGGTACTAGCTGCCCATATGGAGTCTTCTTCGTCAGTTTCCTCAGTAGCATCGCAATCCAGTACTACTGCAGGGCATCCACATACTTTGGCATTGGCTAGCATCATTTAATAAAAAAAACATAAACACAAAAAGACAAAGGACACTGATGTTTCTGAAAAAGCTCCATTGATTCAGATGCACCTTTGCAGTCCCATGGATCAGCAAATCCTAGGCCTGAACCCTCTGGCACAACCCCTCAGAAGGCCACCATGTTTTTTGGCTTACATATGAATGCTACCATGGCTCACACATTGGCCAGATCTGTAGGCCTCAGCATCCGATGTCCACACCATGGGTCTCAAGGGAGGCTCCCTGTCTTTCCCAACTACCGAAGCTACAACTGAAGTACAGGTCAGATGACCACATCCTCCAGTCACCCCTTTAAAACAGACACCCAAAAAGGGACAAAACACTTTTTCTTTTCCACCACCTCTGACCACTTCTTCTCAGACCAAAGGC
The DNA here is from genome assembly GCF_019279795.1 of Protopterus annectens. Taxonomy (NCBI): domain Eukaryota; kingdom Metazoa; phylum Chordata; order Ceratodontiformes; family Protopteridae; genus Protopterus; species Protopterus annectens. Next base: position 983,537,635 of record NC_056744.1, read on the forward strand.
CAAGACATCCTTAAAATAACACAGGAATGTATGGCCTTCTTGAAATCTAGCTAGACCTGTCATCTCTCCACCTGTAAGGCCTCCCCATCTAAAAGGAGCAGGGAAGTAGCTTTTCAGGAGGAGGAAGATTCCTTTTTCTCTGAGGATGAGGATGATTTTCTTACTCTGGCCACTTACTACTTCAAACTTACCCAGACTCAGACACTGAAAACACTCGCCCTTCCACACCCCCACACCCTACCACAGATCTTTCCTTTGTGGATACCCTGCATAGAATAAAGGAAACATTTAGCTGAGAAAGAACACAGTTCTCTCAGTCTCAGACCCACAACAGGGAACTGCTTAGCTTACATTAACACACATCACTGTCAGTTCCTGCTGTACACATTGTTTTGGATGATGTCTTTGAAGATATTGCTTTACACCCTGATTCTCTACAGCCTCCATCTAGGAAACCAGACATGTTTTACAGAGGGCTGGAATCTCATAAGCACCTCTACAAAAACCTGAAAGCTGACCCTTCTGTAGTCTCCATTGAAATCACAAAAGGTGCATCTAAGGGACCAATAAGACAGTCCTGTTCAATGACAGGGAAAGTAGATTGTTAGACAGATTTGGGATGAAAGCTTATAACTCTGCCACTCTGGCATTGAGAACTTTGAATTTCATGACAAACTGTTAGCTAAAGTAGATCCTATTGCAGAAAGAACTTTATATGAGGAAACCCAGGAGATAGCCATAGAAGCTTTGCAAGTCTCCAGACACACTCTAAAATGTGACTGTGATGCCTTAGATGGTTCTTGAAGAGCAGCTACTACAGGTTCTGTCGTCCACAGACATTACATGGTTCAGGACCCCAGCCCCTGTCAGGTCAGGTAAAGTTCTGAACCACTAGATGCCCCATTGGACAAGGAGTTTCTTTTTGGTCCTTCAGCTGAGCAAGTTTTTGAGAAACTGGATTAAAAAAGGAAAGCAAATTTAAAACTGTGAAAGGATTTTACCTGCCTCCAACCCCAAGATACAGTAGGAATTACTCTTCTAAACCATGGCCGTTTCCACCTAGACAAGAGGACGCAAAAATACTCTAGGAACTAACAACCAGAACAATAACACAGTGCAGGGGGGCCCCAGAGAGTCCACCCAGCACAAAGAGCAACTGTGACTATGTTTTACCCCTCCTTACCCCCTTCCCATCCCCCAAGCCTCTGTCAGGAAGACTTTTCTTCCTCAACCAGTGGAAATCCATAACCAGAGACCAGTGGCTCATCAGCATCACAGAGAAAAAGGGTACTGTATTCAATTCAAAGAAATACCACCCTTTCTGGGCATTCCAAAGCCACCAAAAGAACAAGAAGGCCTCTTGCTACCTATCCTCAGGGAGTTAGTAATACAAGGATCATCCAGCCTGTCCCTGCAGGACAAGAGGGGAAAGGCTTCTAACAGGATATTTCTAGTTCCAAGAAAAAATGGCATCTTGAAGCCCATCTTGGACCTCTCGGAGCTATACAAATTCCTCAACATCCCAAAAATCAAAATGCTTTTATTTCAAAAATTACTGCCTGTGATATTCCAAGATGCTTCTGTGGTCACCCTAGACCTAAGAGATGCTTACCTCCATGACCCCGTAGGAGATGGTCATAGACAGTACCTAAGGTTTGTAGAAACAGGCTCTCACTTCACTTCTGTGCTTTACCATTTGGGTTATCTACTGCTCCCAGAATTTTCACAAAATGTTTAGATCATCTGAAAGCTCATTGCAGAATTCTATGGGTGCATATTTACCCCTACTTAGATAACTGTCTCATTCAGGGAAGATCCATATCGGAGACCCTAAACCTTACAGTTTACAGTAGCCTGTGTTCAGAAGGTAGGTCTCACTTTAAATATTCAAAAATTCAAAACTCTCCCTCAAACAAGGATCTTCTTTCTGAGAGCTCTCATAGATTTGGCTCAACAGAAAGCCTTCTTTCCCCAAGCCAAGATTGCCTTCTTGACAGGCTACCTGACTGAGCAGCTCATCACTGCAAGAGAATTCATGAGGATATTGGGTACATGGCATCCTGCATTCTCATGATCCCACTTGCAAAGTTATACATGAGAAAACACTAATGGTTTCTGAAAAATATTTAGGATCAGCATTCTCAACCCCTGGAAACCCTACTGCCTCTTTTTCCATGCGTGAAACAGGAACTCCTGTGGTGGAAGAACACCATGTAGAAGACTCTAGGGACAAATTTTCTTTATCTGAACCAGCAAGACCATCACCACAGACAGTTCAGCTTGGGGAGCCAAATCAAGTTTCCTGAAAGTACAGGGCCTTTCGTCCCCACAGCATGAGGAAGTTGCATAACAATCAAAATGAGTTACTAGCAGTTTACTAGGCCATAAAAATTTTTTCAACAAAACTTAAACCCAGGCACTCTGCAAATCTGGACAGACAACACAACAGTGATTTGTAGATAAATAAAGGCGAACTTTGTCTTACCCTTTCCAGGAAAATTTGGATGTTGGCTCAAGAAATAGGGTCGACCCTTGTAGCCTCTTACGTGTTCATAGGTTGATAGGAGATCAGTAGGCTGATGGCTCAAGAACCCTTACAAGCCTAGCCAGTTTTACACAGATTTTACCCAATTTTCTATCCCTAGGAGGAGGATAACAGGGGACAGCAAGTCAGGTTTTGACAATTATTACAGACTGCCTCTGTCCTTAAGGGACGTGGGTGTCACCCAAGGAGTGAATTTGCAATTTTCCATCCATTGGTCCAGATTGTGCTTGAAGATGGTCAGGGAAGGACCCTGCTTCACATGAATAGGAATGCTATTCTAGAGGAGGGGCAATGTCTGGGACACATATCTGTCTCTCAAGCATGATCTAGTCATGTCAGAGATCATGTTTAGGTCTTTGGAGTGGATGACCGTCGTGTAGTTAGTTTTGCAAATGTCCAACATTTCCATCAGGGCTGGGTCAGAGACGACCTTGTAGGTCAGGCACAGATCACCCCTCAGTAATCGATAGGAAACTGAATACAGTGATAATTCTTTTAATCGGTCTGCTTATAACATATTGGTTATAGCCTGTATTTTTTTCAGTGAGAAACCCCTGAGGATGATCCAGCTGTTGCAGATGCCTGGCGAGGTACTTGCCAAGTTGTGCATTGTACTCTATTATTGGTCTGATGAGGGCCAATTACTGTGGTAGTATGACACCCTTAGATCTGAATGCCATGCCCTTACTTATAGGCTGAGCCACATAGAAGGATTTCCTCATCACGGTGGACACGTCGTGGTCAAAATTCAGATTACTATATCTCTGAATTCCCAGATCTTTCGCCACTGGGTCCACTGTTGGGGGTGGGTGCTGTCAATGTTTTAATTTGCAGAGGTATTTGATTTCCAAAAGGGTATTATTATGCCCTCCTTTGCATTTAGTTTGAGGCCATGGTTCTGACACTAGTCACTGGTCTGTGTCAGACCTTTTTGTAGGATATTAACATCATTTGGGGAGTCAGTAATTGCCCCAACTTGCAGTCATCAGCAGACTTGGTCAGCCAAAGGCTATCTGCATGTGCCTTGACATCTGAGAAGTATATCCCAAACAGGAGGGGGCCCAGCACTGAACCCTTTGGTACTCCACTGATGACAGGCCTCTTGCTGGATGTGGATTCCTCACTCTAATGTGTGTCCTATCCATAAGCCATTTGGCTGTCCATTTGGGCATTTAGAGGTTTATGCCCAATTTTGTGAGTTAAGCTATAATACTTGAATGAAGTATTGTGCCAGATGCCTTGGCCAGGTCAAGGTAGGCTGTATGCACCGTCTTATCTATGGCCTTGGTGACCTACTTAAAGAAGTCCACCAGATAGAGCAGGCAGGACCTGCCCTTGATGAAGCCGAACTGGGTTAGGTCTAGACTCTGGAGGTTTCCTCTTTTGTTGTTAATCAGGTTCATGATTACCCTTTCTAGAGCCTTACATATGAGGTTAGTCAGACTTGTGGTTCAGTTGATGGTCTCCCTTTGTGCAGAGGGATGACTGTTGCTGTCTTGCATTCTACTGGGACAAAGCCTCTCTGGAGACTGTGGTTAAATAGAGATTTGAGTGGGTCTTATATTCCGGGCCAGAACAGTATTCTGGCAGTTTCCCTAAGCAGGGACCTTCTACGTCCCAGTGAATGCATGCTGAAGACAGAGGTCTTCCTGGATCTAACCATACAGTGAGGGATACCCTCACTAGATCTGTTTGCCTCTCACCCCAGCAAACAACTATAGAAGTTCTGCTCCAGAACACAACATACAAGAGCATGGAAAATAGATGCAATTTCTTTCACATTGATAAACTGGTTCCTATATACCTTTCCACCCATACCCGATTCCAATGGCACTGACAAAAATCAGGGTAGACAGACCCAGCATGATCCTAGTGGCCCCCTTTCTGACTCAATCAACACTGGTTTTCCTGTCCTGACACTCTCCTGACACTCATTGAGGAGAGATTCTGTACCGTACTACAGGAGTTAGATCTCCGCAGCCAAGTCAAGGGGTCTATTTTCCATCCCCACCTAGTCACCCTGAGGTGAACTGCCTGGAGGATTGGGTTTTGACACAAAGAACTGCATCCTATCTCAATGATGTACTTTCCATTTTAAGGGAAGAAAGGAAGCCCAATACTAGGAAATCATACCTGGCAAAATGGAAAAGATTTTGCAGTAGGTGTTATGGCAATAATTCTAACCTGTCTCAGGCCGACATCATATCAGTCATGCAGTACCTGTCAGGCCTCTTTACACAAGGACTTTTCTGTTCTGTCATAAAGGTAGATGCATCTGCAGTATCAGCGTGCCTGCACAGTGTTCCACCAATCTTCTTGCAACTCTACATGAAATTATTTTCCAAAAGGGGTACTTAACTTGAGACCACCCAGAAGGAGCCATATTCCAGCATGGAATCTACATTATGTGTTAGAAAAACTAACCTTGCCATGCTTTGAACGTGCTACCATTGCCCCTCTAAAGATACTCAGTTGGAAGACTACTTTTTGTAGCTGTTAAATCAGCTAGGAGAGTTTCTGAGCTACAAGCCCTTATGTATAAAGAACCTTGCACTGTCTTCCACAGGGATAGGGTACAAACCCATCCTTTATGACTAAGTTGGTATCAGAACTTAAAACTAGGCTATATACCCTCCAGTCTTCTACCCTAATCCACAGAACAGGCCTGAACAAATCCTCCACTCTGTAGATGTGTACAGGTAGATCAGGTACTATCTAGACAGGACAGAAACCCCTAATAGAGCAGAGCAATTGCTTGTGGCTTTCCTCACAGCATAAACAAGGCAAACCTGTCTTCGAACAAACAATTTCCAAAATGAATAGATAACTACATTAAGTTCTGTTACTCTCCCCATGGAAAGCATCTCCCTGGGCAGATGAAAGCCCACTCCACCAGACATGGGGAACTATCATCGTTTTCCTCAAAGGAACTCCCCACCCAGACCATCCTAGAAGCAGCGACATGGAACTCACTGCACACCTTTACAAAATACTATAACACTGGCAATGTTACAGAGCTAAAACAGGTTTTGCTACTGCCATCTTGCAAAATCTCATTTCCTAAGGTCATACCAGTGATCCACCAGCCAACTCTTAGTTTAGGGAGTCCTCCCAAGAATCAGTACTGCAACATTGAGTATGAAGAACATAGTACAGTCGTGTCCCACTTAACAGAATTGTAGTTGTTTGAGTAGGTAAGTGTTGCAGTACATACTCACACTGTCCAACCCTTCTCTCTGCTGACTACTTGTCTTTCCCTTACTGGCTGCAAGGGATAGAGGATTTTTTTGGTTTTTGCAGGTAGTCTTCTTATTTCTCCATCATCTCCTCCCTGCCTCCTATGTTTTTCCTCCTTCTCTTTTAAATTCGGACAATTGAGGAGGTTTTGTTGTCCTCAGGAATCAGACTGCTGAGCCACTATTTAGAAAGACCTGAAGATGGTGCTGACGAATGCCCTTATTATACCCAGATGTCCATCAGCTAGGAATGATATACAGCACTGGAAACTGGGCCTGTCAATGGTTTCTGCAAAATAGGAAGACCCAAGAATCATAGGATCAGAGGAGATTACTAGGCTTGACCCAGAGGTCATTTCAAGCTTAGCCATTTCATCCCAATGTAATACCATAGAAATGTTAATACCCAAGAGTGCATTTAGTAATGACTGCCCATGTCCAGGAGGGTTGTGGTGCTATTCCTGGAAAGAATTTACAGTGCCCTATACACTCACCCGGGTTGCTTTTGAACAGTGTTATAGAGGTGCTGTGTTTCACATGAATAGGTAGCCTATTTCAAAGATCCATCAGTTGCTGGGAGATAAGTCTGTCCCTCCAACATGTTCCATTTGATTTACGGACATGCAGCAAGTTCATTAGGTTTGGGTCTGAGATTTCTGTGTAAGCTAGGCATAAGTCTCTTCTAAGAAGTCCATATGATACGGAGTAAAATGACAGGGACTTTAGTCATTTTGTGTGCGGCACGTGCTGGAGTCTTTTGATCTTCTTTGTTAGAAACCTCTGAGGTCTCTCCAGTTGCTGTGGTTGCTTTGTATGGGACATGCCAAGTGTGGAGTTATGCTCAGTTGTGGGCCGGATTAGTGCAAAGTATAGAGGGGTTATAACCTTTTTTGTTCTCAAGGTAATGCCTTTACTAATCAAGTGTGCTACGTAGAAAGCTTTCCTTACTACAGTAGACACATGGTGGTCGAAGTTAAGGTTGCTGTCAACTTGTGAACCCAAGTCCCTTACCACTTCATGGGTACTTTGGGTATTGTTGATTTGATAGTATGAAGGGACATTGTGTCGAAGGGAATAATGATGCATTTCTTTGCATTCAGTTTGAGACCGTGACTAAGACACCAGTTGTTGGTCTGCATAAGACCCTTCTGGTGTATACTGACATCATTTTGGGATTCAGTAATTGCACCCAGTTTGCAGTCATCTGCAAACTTGGTCAGCCACAACCCCTTAGCTTTGACCTGAACGTCTGAGAAGTATATATCAAACAGTAGGGGGCCTAGCACTGATGTCTGTGGCTCTCCACTGGTAACAGGTCTGCTGGTTCATGTGGTGTCACTCACTTTGATAGTGTGTGTCCTGTTTGTGAGCCAGTTAGCAACCCATCTTACAAGAAGGGGTTTACATTCAGTTTGCTAAGTTTATCAGTAATGCCTGAGTATGGGATTGTGTAGAAAGCCTTTGCCAACTCGAGGTATGCTGTCTGCACAGATTTGCCCTCATTAACAGCCCTGGTCACATTTTTGAAAATGTCTGCCAGATTTAACAGGGAGGATCTGCCTTTGAAGAGGCTGAATTGGATAGGATCTGGGGTTTGGAGGTCACCTATGTCTTTATTTATGAGGTCCACAATGATACATTCCATGGCCTTACAGATTAGGCTGGTCAGGCGTATGGGCCTGTAATTCCCCAGGTCTGTTGTTAGGCCGCCTTTGTGGAGGGGAATAACTGATGCTGTTCTCCATTCTGCAGGAACAAAGCCTGTGGTTAGACTATGATTGGAAAGGGTACATAATGGTGATGCTAGTTCATGTTTTAGCCTGGTTAGAAGACAGCCTGGGATGCAGTCGGGTCCCATAGAGGCTGTTTTTTTTGCCGTGGACAAGGCTTTGATGACCTGTTTTTCAGATGTGTAGGGTGTGGGGGGGGAGATTGTGGCAAGGTTTGTGATAGGTTTGGAAGGGATGGGGGGGAGAAATTTTCACCAAACCTGTCAGTACTGCAACATTGATCTATTCAAACATCTACAATTATGGTAAGTGGGACACAGTTGTACTTTCTGGACAGTTCCATTCAGACTATCCTCATGCCCAGGGCATTTACCATTTCATGTTCATAGCAGCAGCTCACCAGAGATTGCAGGGAGCAAATATTTTCCATATTTAGATGACTGGCTAATAGATGCTGCTATGATTCAAGCTTTAAAGGTAGTGATGAAGTCTTTAATCACAATGTTCCAGTCTTTTGCTGTTGCACACTGAACCATGAAACTTTCTGTCATAGTTGAACCCCCATATTGTATGCTAATATTAATATGCTACACATAGTGAACTCAAGATATTAACTCATCTATGCCTTAGGAATCGAGTCCTTTGTGGCATTTGTGTCAAATCATAACCTGTGCCAGACTCCACATGAGAGTGCTGCAGTAGACACACTGGGTACAGTGGTTCATGTAGGGTAGACCCTATATCGCACCACATTCAGATTTGTAGAGTTCCCACTCCAGCCTATCATCATCTCAGACTCCAGAAAAGACCAGAATCCATTCCTGTGCCCTCCCAGGGTCAGGAGTTAGCTGTACCTCCTCACATCTCTCTGTCCCAATTCCTGCCTCTCAGCAGCTCTGCTCACCACCAAGAATTTACACCTCCAGTTTCAATTCTCCAGCCAGACAGGCAGGGCTACCAGACACTCGCTCTCACCCGTGAAAGGCCCCACTTGCAATGCCAGAAACTAATTCCCATTCTCCCAAGGCAGTAGTCATCAAATTCACCAGGTAAACCCTATTCCACTTCACCTAAATACTCAGCTCTTGCAGGAAGTAAGGGGCAAAAAGCATTACACTTCAGCAAGAGTTAGGCTGATCAGTTAGATAAAGGTCAATCAAGTATGATACAATTGGAAGAGTTTATGCTAGATAAATGGTAAATTAAATACAACAGGTTAGTAACCATTCCTTAAAATGATGTATTAGACATGTGGACAACATACAAGATCAGCCATGACTGGCACAGTGATGAAGCTAAATGCATGGGAAGGAACAATTTAGATCGATCATGACTGGCATGGAGATTATCTAATTTAACTGGAGCCAAGAACAAGTTTTTTGGTATGCCTGCCAATTAGAGCTGAAGAATAGGATGCTCAGAATCCCAAAGGGGCAGCTTGCGGCTAAAGCCCAGCAACAACCTCAATCATGAGCAAAATCTGTCTAAACGGCCAAAGATTTCTTGGCATTCCCAACCCCCAGAAAATACCACGAGGAACTGGCCTGACACAAAAACAGTGACTCCTGACTCAAAATCCAAGGGGGGCAGGGCGTCTACAAAATTGAGGCCCCATGAATCCAGAGGAGGTGCCTACCTCAACGTCTAGTGACTATTCCACAAAAGAGGCACAAGTTTTAACTACCAGGACAACAGGGGCAAGCAACACCAGACTTAGAATATCCTCCTTGCAGCATTAAAATAAACACAGCATTACAAACAAAAACAAGAGTTGGCACTATATCACAAAACAACAAAGAGATTTTTACATGAACATAATCATAAGCACGTTCATTCAAAACACTTTCAGAGTCAAAAGAGTTACTACAACTCCACTAAATGGTTCAAAAAAAGAGGCTCTTTTAACAAATAATGCAGTTAGCAAACATGAGGGCTGTGAAGTCTCAAACTCAAAAAAAGTGAGAAAGGAAATACTCAAGACTATTCCTTAGTCCAAGAAAGGCTGTGGTTGGAGAATCATTCTAACATGTCCACACGCCCTAATCTACACCATTCTCCCAAAAGAAAAAATGCTGTTGGCTGGTAAACTTCTTCATGCTGGGCAAGCACGTTCCCATGGTACTAAACTGCCTCAGAGGGCATACTCAGCACGCCTGGATCAGAGCATTATCAGAAGATACCACAGCAGGCTTGCAGGATCAGAAGCCCAGAAATTTCACTACAGCCTCGACATCTACTGCTCGAGTATGCACAAAATCACTGCATCCCATATCTTCACTGCATGGACACTGCTCTTCAAATTTAACCATGCTACCACACTAGTAATGCATTTACAAGGGGATAACTAAAAGCAACAACCCAACAGACTTACAAGTAAAACAAATTAAAGCGAAGCACTGGATATCAAGGACATTTACAAAAATCTTTGGCTTTACCAAACAAGCTAAGGACAACAGCACAGTCATTGACACAGTAAAAAGGCTGGCTTCTAACTGCAGAATAGCAAAGATAGCTCCTAAAAGTACTTGGCAAGAAAACAACACAACACCTAAAGAGCAGAAAAGTACAGCGAACATTTCCTACATGCTTTCATGCAAAATCTTAACCCACTTCTAGTTAAGGCTATGGCAAAAATACAGTGGTACCTAAGTCAAACATGGTCATGCTTGAGGCACAGCCAAGAAAGCCACATTCCAATAAATGGAGGTGCTTAAAACAGGAGTTCCACCCATGGGCTCACGTATGCCAGTCACACCCATCCAAGAACCTTTTCGCAGGCAGAGTCAGAGCCAGACCATCACAAATTGTGCTTCAGAAATAGGATGGGGGCCATGGGCTGCCACAAATGCGCAGCATCACATTCATGATAAGGATCAACTTCACCTGTTCAAATTGCTAAAAGAAATGCTCAGAGTAAACTGGCAATCCAAAAACTTCAACATCAACCTTGAAGGGTCATTGATAAGTACAACAACAACCACAGTCATGTGGTCATACAACATCTGGGGAGGAGAAAATACAACAGCAGACAGCAAATGACTTTACCACATCGGAACCTGGCAAGCAGCTTTACTTATCAGAATACACTTGGTATTTGTACCGAAAAAGAAAAACCCTCTAGCATCCATAATTACAGCATTTACCATCGGAAAGTCAAGACCAGATCAATGACATGACATCTTCAAGACCATCGGATGCCCATGGGGAATGCCCCAGATAGATCTCTTCTAAGACCTCTCAAAGCATAGCTCAAAAAGTTCTGCAAGAGGACACCACCCCCACTAGCACCACTCCAGAAAAGCCATGCAAGGCTGGATTCCCCTAACAGCATATGTATCTCACCTCTTCCCTCATACACAAGGGGAAACAGCTAATGCAAGCAAAGAACATCCAAATATCTCTGGTGAATATACTCAGCCGCATCGTACCCAACAATATGGAGCATGTCCCACAACTATATGTGGCCAAAACCCCCTACATACTGCTAAAAGAACAGCAGTTCCTAAACAGCATAGCAACACCAAACCCAGAAAATATGTTAACAGCAAACATACCACACTCATAGCAGAAGCTAACAGCAATGAACAGGAAAGAGTTAGTCGGATTATCAGAAAAGCCCGCAGACCCAAGATGGAAAAGAAAGATGCAGGAAAAAACACCGAAGGACCAACATGCAGATAACTGCTGTGAGGAAAAAGATTGAGTAAATATAGATACTTCTATGCACAAACATATGCATCAGAATGATCAAGTTTCCCAGAGGCCTTTCCTACCCATCCATTTCAATTTCATCATCTCAGATATATCAAGAATACACAGCTTTGATCTCCACACCAATCAGCAGCCCTCAGAGGAATTGGAACCCACTTTTCCAAGAAAACCACCTCACTCAGCTTGCAACAGAAAACCCACACTGTGAAGCAGACCTGCAGTCCACCCTTTGAGCCAGCATCATCAGCAAGGAGGCAGCATCACACAGCAGCCACCTCCCAGCCAACCTAACCTCAACAACAGGGCCTAAACTCCAGGCAACCCTGGCTAATCAACCATTCCAATCTGGCATCAAGATAGACCCTCCTACAAATCCAACATTTGTTTCATCCATGATCCTTCCCACCTAACATACAGAATACCTAAACCTGGAGTCCACTTTACCAACCAACCCTCCAGAATACTTCCTAACTGCATAAAACAGATGTACATAGACAGCCAGTTACAGAGCTTCCAAAATGTAGTGGAAAAAGGGCGCTACAGCTTTTTGTAAAAAGCCAAATGGATAGGGAAGGAAAAAGCAATTTCCAAAATCTAGAATGGAAAGGAATAGGAAAGAATATACTTTTCTTCTGTTTCCCTCTCATGTTCAATCCCACATAAAGAAAGACCTCATTCTAACCTACAACAACCACCTCCACAGCCTTTACCATGCAGGAGGGCAACCATTTGCATTGACATTGCGTACATTGATATTAGCGACCCATACATTTGCTACATTATAATTTGGCTCTCAGCAGTGATTCCTATGAGAGCTACATTTGCACAGCATAATAACTCCATCTTCTAAACACAATAATCGCTATTCTTTCTCTACCTGACCTCAGCCACTATGGTATTCTACCCATAGTTATGACTGCAGGACAATCCATGAAGTAAATGTTACACTTTTGTACCTGTCATGCTACCAGACTGAGAGAATCCGGATCCTTCAGACAGTCAGTCCTACCCTCCCTCCTTCCCCTGGTTAGCTGGTAGGTGTTTATATTATTGTAGCTACGTGGTTTATTATGGTATCGGTTGTATTATTTTGTGTTTTATCACTATTTTTTTTGAAAATATTTGGCATTTATCCAAACATTTATAAAAAATTTTTTAGCTCAACTCTGGGGGCAGCATCTCTTGAGAGAAAATGGCTGGAAAAATGCGCTTTCAAGACTGCCAGACAGACCAAGACCAACAGAGATGACGCGGGGTGAAGTGCGACACATCCCGGACCCGGACCCGACTTTGACTGGGGGCCACTGAACTGCCTGCACAGACAAACCTAGTTCCAGTATGACTAGATGCTGCTATCCACCACGGACACATCCACTATGGTAGGTACAAAACTGTACTTTTGTGCAAGTGGCACCTTCAGTGGAGCTTGTTTTAGTTACCCACTCCAGTATGAGTCACCACAAATGCATCTGCCGTAGCATGGGAGGGCATTACAGTGGGTAAACAGTTCAGGGTACCTAGACATCCTCAGACTCCACAATGCACATCAGTTTACAGATGAGGGTATTTCTCTTCATCTTCATGATGTTTAAAGACTTCCTTCCTCATGACACAGTTGACAACTACAACACAACATTAGTTTGGTACATCATCAAATAAGGTGAGGCTTCATTTTATACCCACTTTTGAGAGGTCACAATGTGAGAATGGGCTGTTCAAAGAAACCACTTTCTGGTAACTAATCCCATTCCAGAGGAAGCCAGTTCTGTAGTAGACAGGCTCTGTTTTTGTTTGCTGTTACCTGGCGAATGATTCCTTTAGTCCCCTGATGACTTAGAAGCTGTTCCAGATGATGAACAACACTTGGTTTGACCTTTGTGTATCCCCAACCAGTTTCAAGTGCAGCAACTACTTATCCTTCAGCACTCCCTGCTGAGGACAATCTAGGGATGCTGTGGTCCAGAAGTGGCCCATTAAAATCCTGAAAGCATTTTCTTCAGTTCTTGTGATGATGTGGTTTGTCCAGAAAGCCAAGTTGCAAATGGAGAAGACTATTGTCATAGCCCTTTCCTGGACTCCTATCACATTTCCCTTATCTCTTGGAGAGTTCATAGGTTTGTAGGTGTATACTAAGCTAGCAACCACTAGAGCCCCTTATAAGCCTAGCCAAGCAACCCAAATTGTACCCGCAAATTTGATTTATACTGGGAGTGATTCAGTGGCTGCCTTGGTTCATCAGAGACATAGGCACCAGACCAGGAGTGAATTTCTAATTACCCATCCATTGGTCCAAGTTGGGCTTAAATAGGAATAGGGAGGAACTCTGCTTCACATGGATGGGGAACCTGTTTCAGAGGATGGAAATTCTTTTAGAAACATGTATCCAACATGTCCTATTTATGTCACAAGCAAAATTTAGATCTTTTAATCTAGTAGTTCTAATGCTGTTTGTCTTGTAAATGTGCAAAAGGTTCATCAAAAGAGGGACCGAGGATGCCTTGTATGCCAGGCAAAGATCACCTTTCAGAAGTCTGTCAGATACCGAGTAAGGTGACAGGGTGTTGAGGCGATCAGTGTAGGACATTTGTATTTGCTGACTGTATTCTTTTTGTAAGGAAATTTTACGGATGTTCCAGTTGCTTCATGTGTCTGGTCAGGTACAAACCAAAGGAGGCATTATATTCTATGACTGGGTCTGAAAAGGGCAGAGTACAGTGATATAATGACCTATCTGGACCTAGATGACATGCCCTTGCTTATAAGTTGAGCAGCATAAAAGGATTTTCTTACTACCTTGGACACATGTTGGTTGAAGGCTAGGTTACTATCTACATGAGTTCCCAGACTAGTGAATAACTACTCAGAGCTGCTTGTCATTTGGTGACTTCATTAAAGAGTGCTGAGAATCTGCTTTCATCTGCTGCAAACCATTACTCAAAAGACAAAAATAAGAATGTTGTTGCACTTCTCTTGTCAGTTGTGACTATATTTTAGCAGTTTCTTCAGTGATTTGCTTTTTTCCCTGCACTTTAAAAAAAAAAGTACTGCCTATTGCTGCATTAATAGTTACTTGCACTGTATTACATTGTGTCTGATAGTTTCTAGGGCTGTTGTAGCTAGTTTGTGTGGTCTTCTTACACTTGGGCTCCAAACCAGCGATTCTATGTTAAGAAAGTTTTTTTTTCTTCACTTTGTGGTAGAAGTGTGCTCATCTAGCCTGTCTAAGTTGGGTTTTGCTGATGGAGGGCTTATTGTGAGCTTTCCTGATTGGTAGTTAGCTTAAACCGTGTTCCTCTTTGCTGTTATTTAAGTCTTGCATTTGCGCAGGCTTTGGCATAACTACTGAGAGCTGCTCATCATTTGGCTTCTTTCACCCAGAAAAAGCCTTTACTCAAACAATGAAAATAAGTATTTTGTTGCACTTCTTTTGTTAATTGTGATTGTATTTTATCAGTTTAAGTTATTTGTTTTTTTTTTCTGTGCACTTTAAACAAACAAAAAAATGTACTATCTACTGCTGCTTTAAGAAATCAGTTGTACTATATTACATTGTATCTGAAACCAGCCGTTCTACACTAAGAAGTTTTTTTTATGCACTCTTGTGGCAGAAATGTGTTATTCTAACCTATCTAAGTTGGGGATTGCTGGTGGATGGCTTATTGTGCACTTTCCTGATTGTTAGCTTAAAACTTGTCCCTCCTATCTTCTATTTAAGCCTTTTGTTTGCACAGTACTGCTCTCCACGCAGCAGGAGTTGGCCATGCACTGTATAGATGCAGAAGCTTTAAAAATGTATTTTCCCTAAACAACTGTCAGTGAAGCCCTTCCAAGTTTTTCTGTTGCTGTACGATCAACCAAGTTGCCGATTGAGCAGCTTTGCTTTATTGGTCAACCTTAGCCTACACAAAGTATAGTTCTGTCTTATAGTCTCTCATCTACAGTACAGTCCTATCAAATTAACCCACTCCCTTCCCTAATAAAACATATATTAAGAACCTACAGTCATGGACATGCAGATTCCCATTAATTCTTTGGCCAGCCTGATGAACATGGGCATCCTGAGGCAATGTAGCAGTTGATGTTATGTTGTCCCTATCTTGCCTTCCTTCTTGGACTCTGCCATATTCTAAAGCTCGAGAGCTTCCACTGGCTCAAGGCTAGACCCTATCACATCATGCCTAGTGGGAGTTACCCAGATCTCGTTTGCCACTTGAAGCTTTGAGATTGCTGGAGATTGGCTCAGGCTAAGTTTTTGATTTTTTTTTTATTATATTCTTGCTCTAATTTCCTAAAATCTTTGAGGAAGACTTTACTATAGATTATTAGTGTTTGTTCTTAGGATCCCTATCTCCATTTATTTATTGTTGTTGTTCAGGCCATCATTTTTCTTTCAGGCCTATCTCCCTCCTTTACGAATCCGTTTTAGTTAGAGGATTCATCCTTTGCTTTTGGCCCATTTCAGTTAGAGGGTTTCCCCTTATTCCCTCCTTTCTCCCCCTTCAGCTTAAGGAGTTAGCCATTTAAGTTAGAGGCTCTCCTCGGTTGGGGGAGTTGTTGTTTATCTTAGAGGCTCTCTCCCTTCCGTTACTTTCCATTACTTTCTCTTAACAAAAAAAAAAAAAAAATTAGATATAGTGCTACTATTGTTGTTGTGGTTATTGTAGAGTGGTATAGTCCCGATTTTATGATACTTGTAGCTGTGCTTTTGTTGTGCTTGTTGCCGTTTGTGCGAATCCAAACCTTCTGGAGTCAAAAGGTGCGACTCTTGCTCCCAAAAAATGTCCCTGACTGAGGGACATACTAGCTGCGTTTATTGCCTGGGAGCAGTGCACCTGCAGGACTCATGTTCCATTTGTCATGCTTTCAGAGCTAGAGTCCTGCAGGAGTGCAAAAACAAACTCATATTTAGAGGTTTATTGAAAGGGCCCTTTGACACACCAGTGGAAGGGAATCAGGCAAGAAAACCAGACAAATCCTCCAAACCAACATCTTCGTCAGTTCCGACCTCGGAGCCGTCGAAGCAGAAAGACAAATCTTCCAGTTCATCAGATCCGAAACCTCTTGGGACCGATTCATGGGATCCGAAACCTCTCAGGTCCGACAAGACTTGCGGTTCTGACAGTATCCTCGGAACTGTCTGGTAGTCACAAAAGAGCAAGGTCTTCCTTGGAACTGGTGCGGTCCTCTCCACAGTCACTGCTTCTCCAGTCTGTGGCAGGCAGTCACCGATCGTCCACCTACTCCTCTTGGTCATCCAGGAGCCTTTCAGATGATGATGTGGAGAGGGTGGTGAAGAGGCTACTCAAGACACTGGCTCTTGCAAAAATCTTATCAAGCCCAGCCCATATGGATGTGGAGCTGACTATTCAATCCCCCAGATTGTCTATTCCTCCTTTGACTCACTTGAGCTCTGAGCCAGAGTGCATGGAAGTCATTGTGGTGGAACCGTCGGTTCTGAAATGCCCCGGTCTCTCGGTTCCGACATATGCTCCGATCTCCTTGATATCTCCTTCTATCGAGGAATCTGGGGGCTGGCACTCCCTCGTCTACTCCGAAGGGGTGAGTGACATTGGACCCTTGTCCGACCCTACTCTTCCCCCTTGGAGCTTCGGCGCAGGTGAGCTCGGCTCCCACATCAGTCTCTGAGCCATCTCCCTCTGTGCGGGAGAGTTCTCGCAACTCTTCGGAGCTGGGGACCCTGTCGAGCCGGGATCATCGTGCCTTCGAGTTGATGAGGAGTGTCCTGTCCTCTCAGACAACTCCTCCCTCGGCTTCATCTACTCCGTCCACTACAGAGCCAGTGTCTTCCCTCTCACCACCCCTCCATTCTAAGAGTAGGGAACCAATGCCCCAGGATGCCCCACTGGGTGACCCCCCCCTTCTGAAACCTCCCCAGAGCATCCCCCTGAGGAAGTCACTCGGAAGAGGACATGTAAGAAGAAGCATGTGGAATCCCCCGAGTCTCTGACATTGGACGTGGACTTGGAGGACTCAGAAGGGTCCCCACGGCCCCCCTCTAAGTATGTCTCATTCTTGGACATCCTGAAAGTCCTCAAAGGAGAGAGGTGGCTGGAAGTCTCTGTCCCCTTCTGAAGACGAGTCCATGTACCTGGACGCATTCGGTTTCTGACCCTCCACCTCTTGGGTGTCTCCGCCCTTCGACCCGCTGCTAGGGGTATTAAGTCGAAAGGCATGGAGCTCCCCAGAATCGATGGAACCAGTTCTGTGGAAGCCCAATAAGTTCATAACTGCACTAGATGACAAACCTTTCCTGACAAGGGGCGTGCCAGTTGATGCTGTGGTGGTGACAGTGGCCACTAAGAAGGAATTAGCAGAAACCTCTACTTCTGTCCATCTGCCAAACAAAGAATCCCATACGATGGACAGATACAGGAAGCGTGTCTTTTCTTCAGTGGCCTTTACTCTTAGGTCACTGAATTATTTATCCCAATTCACCCGTCTTTAGAGGGATCTCTTGAAAGAGCTAGGAGATACCCTACAGGATCGTACAGCTGCGGGAGCTACAGATAGAACAGCTTCTCAGCTTGCGACCTTATCTTCGGTAGTTAACTCCTCCATGCGGCTTATTTCCTATGCAGCCGATGGAGCGAGCAGGGCTGCAGGCACAGGAGTCGCCTTGCGGAGACATTCCTGGATGTGCCTTTGTCAGTTTGTGGAGCCCTTCAAGTCCTCCTTTACTAATGCTCCCTTTTGATGGCTCATCGTTGTTTGGGCCTAAGGTAAAAGAGAATCTCAGTAGGTGTGAGCAAGATGGCAAGACTCTCTGCCGTGGGAGTATGTTTTTCCGCGCCTACTAGACCTTATCCCAAAGGTCAAAAAGGTGGAAAAATGTGGTTCCGGAAATCCCAGGGAGCTTCGCCTGATGCACGTGGTGATTTTTCCCTGTGTGGTAGAGGGGGGAATAATAATGGGAGATGCTGCCCTCGAGGCAGAGGGGGTCCGCAGAGTCAGGGTGACAGAGGTATGTTATCTGGTAGGCCCTTCCAGCACCCCTTTAAGGAGGCCCGCCTGTCCACCTCTGGAGACAGTTGGGGGAAGATTGTCACCATACCCAGAAGCCTGACAAAGTATCACAAAAGACACATGGGTACAGTCGATCATATCCAGGGGATAGAGTATTTCTTTCTCCATGCCACCTCCCCCAGAAAATAAAAATCCATCCAAGATGTGCCACCCAATCTCAGGGAACAAGTAACCAAGAAGTTTAAAGGTTGCTAAGAAAACAAGTCATCCAAGAAGTCCTTGCAGACCAAATTGTTTCTGGAACTTACTCAGGGTTCTTTTTAGTACCAAAGAATGCAGGGGATTGGAGGCCCATTTTGGATCTCAGCAGACTCAACAAGTCTCTCAAGAAGACAAAGTTCCGGATGGTGACAATGCAGTCCATACTTCCCTTCCTGGGAAAGGACAATTAGATGTGCTCCATCGCTCTTCAGGATGCGTACTACCATATCAAGATGGGCAGGAAATCCAGGAAATTTCTACACTTCTGGCTGGGAGCCAGTCACTACCAGTTCAGAGCTCTTCCCTTTGGCCACACCACAGCCCCAGGGTGTTCACCAAATGCATGGCACTAGTGACAGCTCATCTGAGGCTTCTAGGATTCCAGGTGTTTCCATATCTGGATGACTGGCTGCTTATCGCCACCACCGAGCATCGACTAACTGAGACAAGGGACACAACAATCCGCCTCTGCTCTCAGCAAGGCATCACTATAAACTATGAAAAGTCTGCCTTGTTGCCCTGTCAATATATTACATTTATAGGGGCAGATCTAGATACCAAAGACATGATAGCAAAATTGCCTCAGGAGAGGGTGTCGACCATTCGACATCAAGTTGCAATATTAATTGGGAGGAATAAGACTCAAGCAAGATTTGTTCTAAAAGTCATGGGCTCAAAGGTGGCAGCAATAACGCTAGTTCCCTTGGCTCGCTTCCACATGAGTTATTACAGTGGCTCCTGTTTGCTCAGTGGTCCATGCAAGATCTACCCATGTCCCACGAAATTCTCATCATAGAGACCTGCAAGAATGACCTAAAATGGTGGCTTCAGTCTGCTCAGCTGAAGATAGGCAGACTGTTTGTTCTCCCTCAACCAGTGGCCTCAGCGACCACGGACGCTTCCCAGATAGGGTGTGGGGGCATTATCTAGGACAGACTGTTCATGGGACTTGACAACAACATAAATATCACTTGCACATAAATGTCCTAGAGATGAGAGCGGTGCTCCTGGCATTGCAAGCACATCACAGCTCTCTACCCACGGGGATGATTGCAATTCAGACGGACAACATGTCATTGGTATGGTACATCAACAAGTAAGGTGGAACCAGATCCTACCCTTTGTGTCGAGAGGCTCTAAGAGTGTGGCAATGGGCAATGTCTTCCTAACGCTTTCTGATTGTGACGCACATTCTAGGGAAATCCAACACGATTGTGGAAAAGTTAAGCAGGGCTATCCTTATGCCTCACAAATGGTCCATGAAACAGGATATTACAAACCAGATTTTTCACAAGTGGGGCCAGCCTTGCTGCGACCTTTTTGCCACCTCAATCAGTGCCAAATGCAGCAGCTATTTCGTCCCAGTCCCCCCACTGGGGAAGTCACCTAGGGATGCACTTGTTCACGATACCATAGGTTCTTCAGAAAGCAAAATTGTTGGGTTGCAAGCTAATACTCATTGCCCCCTACTGGCCTCGTCAAATTTGGTTCCTGTTTCTATGGCCCCATCTTCAGGAGGAGCCTTGGATTCTGGACCCAGTTTCGGACCTGCTGGTGCATCAGTCTGGCACACTCCACCCTTCCTTACAGATCCTCAAGCTGACAGCTTGGTTCCTCCACTTTCTGTCTTAGCCAGGCTGCCTGACATCTCCCCTGCAGTGCAGCATATTCCAGTTTCCTCTCACAAATCCTCAACGAGAAAACTGTATACTAGCAATTGGAAACGGTTCTCTTGTTGGGCAGCCAAAAATTGTATTGATCCTTTTACTACACCTATTTCAAAGATCCTCAAATTTCTCGCTGAAACTTTTAACCAAGGAGCAGCAGCAGCAATTATCCGAGTTCAACTGGCTGCTATTTCCAACTTTCATGTGGGAGAAATGGGTTCTGTTGTGTCCCACAGGCTATGCAAAGCTTTTCTGAAGGGTACTATCCTTTTGAGACCCCCAATAAGAGAAACTCTTCCTCCTTGGGATCTAAATTTAGTTCTAGCTGCCTTGATTCTTCCTCTGTTCGAACCGGCTAATACTTGTTCTCTAAAATTTTTGACTAGGGAAACTATTTTCTTGATCGCCATTATGTCAGCTAGAGGGGTATCAGAATTACAAGCTCTATCTATTTATCCCTCTTATTTAATTTTCCACAAAGATAGGGTTTCTCTCAGAATCAACTCTTCCTTCCTACCAAAAGTTTGCTCAGAGTTTAATCTGAACCAATCATTAGAACTACCTGTATTCTTCCCAGATCATGGCAACAAGGCAGAGTATAAATTCCACCAACTGGATGTTCATAGGTAGTTACGTTTTTACTTGCACAGGACACAGGAATTCAGGAAATCTGGCCAATTGTTTATATCCTTTGCAGAGAATAGAAAAGGAACTTCAGTCTCAAAACTAACCTTATCAAAATGGCTTTCAGACACCATCACTTACGTCTATAACTCAGAACAAACAGCTACCAGGAAAGATTTGAGGACATTCAACCAGGGTCTTGTTTACCTGTACTGCCTTTCAGGCCAGGCTGCCTTTAGACTCAAGTTGTGCGGCAGCTACGTGGGTTGATCCCCATACCTTCATCACTCATTACAAAGTAGATGTGGCCTCCCAGAACAGGGCATCCTTTGGTTCCACAATTCTTAAGAGTCTGTTCCATTGAGCCACCCAAGAAGAAGGTGCTGGGGACGCGGTCCCAACCAACAAGAAGGAAGGCGAGATTGGGACAACATAACGTAAAGAAGTTATGTACTCACTATAGTGTTCAATGTTTGTTGTCCCTGAGCTGTCCTTCCTTCCTTGCATCCCACCCTCCTTCCCCCTCCTAGAGTAGCAAAAGGAATTATCCATCTTTTGGCTATATAGGCCTTGATTCCCTTCCTGCCTTATGAGTTAGGTAGACTTAAGAGTTCTTCTACTAATGACTTGGTGTTTTTTTAATGTATATAAATATATATATATTTATATATACATACATACATATATATATATATATATATATCGTACACATATATATATATATATATATATATATATATATATATGTATATATATATATATATATATATATATATATATATATATATATATATATATATATATATATATATATACACGTGTATGTATATATATATATATATATATATGTGTATATATATATATATATATATATATATATATATATATATATATATATATATATATACATGTGTGTGTGTATATATATATATATATATATATATATATGTGTATGTATATATATATATATATATATATATATGTATATATATATATATATATATATATATATATATATATACACACACACATATATATATATATATATATATATATATATACATATATATATATATATATATATATATATATGTATATATATATATATCTATGTATATATATATATATATATATATATATGTATATATACATATATATTTTTATATGTCTGTAGTTTATATATCTGCATATTATAGTCACGTGTTATGGGTTATCACAAACGAGATCTGGGTGACTCCCACTAGGCATGATGGGATAGGGTCTAGCCTCGAGCCAGTGGAAGCTGTCGAGCTTTAGAATACGGCTGAGTCAGAACTGAGGATTGGCTCCGAACCCAACCAACAAGAAGGAAGGCAAGATCAAGGACAACAAACATGGAACGTTATGGTGAGTACATAACTTCTTTTTTCACGTATACTACCAACCACTTACTCCTGAAACAAACAAATACTTTATGTGAGAGATGTAGTTACACTATGAAACTAGAGGCATGACTCCCGCAGACAGAAAAATCGAATGCCAAGCCGGTTGTCAGCACACACATCACTTCTCACACTAATTAAGGACATGGCACATAAACCCACATATGTGAGGTACTCAGTAGTAACTTACCAAAAGACCAGATGCCTCCCAAACAGTGCCTTCAAAAAACACTTGCACACACAACAATGCAAAAAAAAAACAACCATAACACACACACACAAGCATGCGTGCACACACACACACACACACACACACACACACACACACACACACACACACACACACACACACGCTCACTCACCAGTGTCTCAAGGATAAAGCCCATAAAACGTAGTACCACAAAACCCAATGTACTAGTGATAGGAGACTCCATAGTGAGGGTGATGTTTCCCTCACCAGGCTGGATAAGGAGCGGGCTGTGGTTAGCTGCTTGTCAGGTGCCATGATCTGTCCAGTCACTCAAGCACTGAAGTCATTCAGCCACAAGTACCAATATGAATCCATCAAAGTCCATGTGGGGGTGAATGACTTGAGATATACCCTCTCTGAACTATAGCGGGACATGACTGAGCTCTCAGATTATGTGTCACAGGCAGATATAAGCCTAACCTTAATCAGCATTCTGACTTCTGCAAGGATGATGTCACAATACAAACAAAAAATGATTGACTTTAACAGTTGGCTTAGCTTCTGGTGTCAGTCCAATGGGATCCAATAGCTGTCAGCCTGGGAAGACAAGGATGAAAGGCCATGCTGCTTTGCTAGAGATGGTATTCACCTGTCTCCTCTAGGCTTTCAGATGCTTACAAAGGCAATAACCACCCCTGTTGTGCCTTTTTAGGTAGTGTCCAAATAGTCAACCACCCAGCGTAACAAAATCCTCTCTAGATAAACTCAAGGTACTGCTGCTTAATGCCAGGAGTATAAACAGTTTATTGCATTCCCTAGAAGCACTCCTTTCTATGGAAGATGCTGACTTCTGTGCAGTCACTGAGACATCGTTCAAAGCTGAGGAAAGCACCATGGCTGTGCAGGGCTTCGATGCTTTCCATGTTTTCAGACTACAAACTGAGCATGAAAGAACCAAAGGACGAAGTGTATCCATCTTCATTAAGGATAGATACACCTCAAGACTAGTCAAACAATACAACTCTCTTAAGGTACTCCATGTCTAAATGACCATAGGTAGAATCCCCTATCATGTCACAGGTCCCCCACAGTGAACCAGGAAAAGCATACCTGGACTTACTGGAGTCACTTACCATACAGCTCAAATTTCTTATTCATGGATGGTTTTAATTATCCTACCATCAAATTGAAAAAAACGTAAACAAACTTTAGAAATTGAAGAAACAGAGTGCAACACAGTCCGGATAGCCAAGCCTTAACGCAATTTAATGATACACTTAAAAAACAGCGTTTTCGCTACTTAAACAATGTAGCTTCTTCAGAGGCAAACAAACACAGAAAAAGGCGCCAAACAAAATTTATACTAGTGGCAGCCTAATTAAAATCAGCTGGAGTGTGTTACATCACTTCCTTACACAGCTAGAATCTCAACAAGTGCTATTACTAAAGCTCATTGAACTAATGGCTATAACATCACTTCCTTACATAGCTAAAATCTCAGCAAATGCTATTACTAAAGCTCATTGAACTAATGGCTATAACATCCTTAAAAAATACTGTTTAAGCATGTGAACCTTAATAATAAAAATATTAATACATTATAAATGTGTTGTAAAAAATGTATATATATGTTATGAAATATTTTAAAAATTTTTAAACATATTTTATTTGTTAACTGAAAAATCTATAAAAGATTTTGCTTAAATTCATAATATATATATTAAAATCATTACCTATAGACATTATAAATTTGTTTATAACTAGAAAATCCAAAATGTATATGTGTATGTTTACACAAAACAAACTATACATCAGAATAAAATTTTAAGCAAAATAATACATTAGTTAAAGAGTCAAGATTTTAAGGGCAATATAATAAAAAGTTTTTTGTATAAACAATATAATAAAATATAATAAAATTAAATAAAGTAAAATGAAAACCTAACTATTTAGTAACATAGCTGGTCATCGGAGGTACGATCTGTATTTCAATATCGGTGCAATATTGCAGCTTTCATTTAAGCCAGGTGTATTAAAAGCATCTAATTTGAGCTGCCATTGCAATTCCAAGATTTCTAAAAGTAAAGAAATAGGACCTCCCCTGATGGATTTGTGTTTACAATCGATGCCCATGAATACAAAACTATGTCCTTGATTAGAAGAAACATGCTTGGCAAGGGCATTTTCACATTTGTTATTCCTGATTGCATAAATGTGCTGATATATGCGCTCCCTGAGTTTCCTGTCCGTCTTTCCAATATAAAAAGACGGACAACAGACACAGAGAGCAACATATATGACAGACCTTGTATTGCAATCAATTCTACTATTTATCCAATATTTGTTGTTACCAATAGTAAATGAACTCCCTGTTCGCAAAACATGGCACCAGTTACACATCCCACAAGTAAAACAACCTTTTGTTTTTTGGAATGCTTGTACTGGAGCTTTTATTTGCAACATTTCCTTAATATTTTGACCCCTTCTAAATGTAATTTTTGGTTTTTCGCCAAGTTTTTCAACCAAAAAAGCATTGTTGGTGATAAAATACCAGTTTTTGTAAATAATATCTGATATTTCTTTAAAATTTAGGGTAAAGACTGTGGAAAAGGACAAAGAAAAATCCCTTCTAGGTTCCTCAATGCATGTGGCAGGAACCAAAGTTGAGTTTACCCTTTCTATTAATATATCTTGTTGGTTAACAATGGCACATCCTTTATCAATAATAAGGGGGGCCAATGTACCATTCAATCTTTTGTTAGAAACTTCCATAGTCACTTCATCAATGACTGAGGGTGGATAACCCCTGTCTAAAAAGAATTTTCTAAGTAACACACATTCTTCCTCAAATTCTTTTAATTCACTACACATCCTGACTGCCCTTATTAATTGCCCTTTGATAATTGCTTTTTTCAATTTGTATGGGTGGGCACTTGTGTAGTGTAGGAATGAGTTGATGTAAGTTTCCTTACGAAAAATAGATGAAGTGAACTTGTTATTCCCTATGTCCTTCTTAAGTCTGACATCTAAGTAGTCTATCTCATAACTGTCAAACTTAGAAGTAAACCTTAGGAATGTGGTTGTACTATTAAAGTATTCCAACAGAAGACATGCCTCTTCTTTGTTGCCCTTGAACAAGATAAAAATGTCGTCAAGGAACCTTGTATAAAAACATATCTTATTTTTAAATGTTGGATTATTTAGAACAAAGTTCCTCTCCCAGTGTGCCATAAACAAGTTGGCAACTATGGCACCACAGGGAGAACCCATGGCAACTCCCTGTTTCTGTATAAAGAAATCTTTACCAAAAACAAAAAAGTTGGAGGACAACACTATATCCAGCAATTCTGTGATATTGTTAATGACTTCCCTTGGTGCTTTTAATTCAGACATTAGTAACTCCAGCCACTCTATAGCCTCCAAATGGGGTATAGAAGTGTATAAGTCAACAACGTCAACTGTGACGAAGTTGAGCTCACTGTCAAAAGGTACATTATTAATACTTTCTAAAAAGCTCCAGGAGTCCCTACAAATACTTGGAATATGTACCAGGTATTTGTTTAATAGGGAGTCGATGTATTTAGCTGCTGGATAAGAGATGGAAGACCTTCCATCTACTAGTGCCCTCATAGGTGGGTCCCCAAGATTCTTATGAATCTTGGGTATCCCAAACATGACCGGTGTTCTTGGTTGAGTAATGTTAATGTACTCATAGGTCTCTAGGTCTATCCTCCCCTCAATGAAGAGGTCCCTAAAATACCCTTTAATCCTATGAATTCCAGTGTTCATCTCATTAAGAGATGAATGGTTGTATGCCGGTGTGTTCAAAACTTGGGACATTTTTTCGATGTATAAATCATGTTCAAAGACAACAAGTCCCCCACCTTTGTCAGGTTTCATAACCCTGACAGAGGAATCCTTAAGCTGGTTTAAGGCCTGCAATTGTTCTTTAGTTATGTTGAAAGTGCTTTTACTAGTCCCTGTGGTATTATGTAGATGCCTGATGTCTAATTCGCAGGCATTTTCAAAAATACGCAAACCTACGTGAAGAGGGGGATTAAAAATACTTGGAAGTTTAATAGCTACCCTTTCTTCATCGTTAGAGTTGTTAAATAGTAGCTTTAAATTAAGCTTCCTAACATAGCACTTCAAATCAATAAGGACTTTGGCCACATCAAAATGTTTCGATGGAACAAAATTATAACCTAAAGAAAGTAACTCGACTAACTCAGGTTCTAAAAAAAGTGATGTAAAATTGTAAATAGTGAAATCACCTTTTTTGTTCCTAACTATACTAGGACCTACAGTACTTCCTAAGGATATAGGTTCAACTGTTATTTCTTCCAGTTCCTGTTCTTTTTCCTCTCCTGGTTCTGATTCGGTCCTTTCCCTAAAAAATGAGTGTTATCATTGTTTGATTGATTATTCTTTGGAATATTAGTATTAGGATGTGAAACATCATTAACCCCTCCTTTATTCTTATTTCTATTACTTCTTCTTACTGCGTTAGAATAGCCAGTGGAAGGTGTAGCTTCCTCCTCATCCAAAATTTGTGTATCAATATCCAAACCCTTATCATGGCCAGAAGCCAAATTATCTTCCTGACTGACTAATTTAATTAATTTAGGATAAGCTGTGTCGGAAGAGTAAACTAGCCTATCTCTAAATAATTTCTTGGTTTTTTGAGTTTTAAGTTTTGCCATGTAAGAGTCAATACTAGCAAAGATACGTTCATAATCATATCTAAATTTCTCAAACATAGTAAACATTCTAATATCATCGTCTAATAATTTAATTTCAGCAGTCAAAGTATCAATGGAGGCGTTGTAGTGTTTAACAATCAGCCCAAGCAAGTCGAGTCCCTGTCTTTGGAACATCTCCTTTAAGTCAACAAAAAAAGCATTGTCTTTAATTAAGCCAGAGGGTGTGAAGTTATTTCTCAGTCCTTTAGGTACCATGTTTTCACAAATACACTGTTTGAAATAAGCAACTTCCAGTTGTAATTTGCGTACTTTTAAAGTCTTGTTATCTAAAATTTTCAATTTTTCATTAATGTCAAATTGACAGTCATCAGTACACAAGGGACTCTGCACCGGCAGTCCATCGTTTAAAGGTTGCAAGAAAGAAAAGAAGTCACCTGCATTATGTATCCAATCTGTAGCCGATGAAACGCCAATAAGTGCCTTCTCAGTTGTCCCGAGATTACCAAGATGTTGATTCACTTTTTGTGTCTCTATAGGGCCATTAGAAGCTCGTGGTACCCTTTGTTTCTGTCCCGGTGGTATGGTGCTCTGTCCCGAACTGCCAGGGGAAAGGTTCTGCGTCCGTTTCGGCAATCCGCTGGTAGCAGACACAGCTTGTAATAACTGACGCGCTCCTGTATTAGCAGAGCCTACCTCCGTCCTTCCCTCACCGGTTTCAGCAGAGCTACGTTCATCCAACAAGACCTGTGGAATCTCTCCAATACTGTTCGGAAGAGCAGAGGGAACCAACCCACTACTTTGTTCAATGTTGATAAGCCTGGAGTTCATCGCATCAAGTCTTTGCGATAAACCAACAAGCAAAGCTGCGATATCTGTGTTGTCAACGGAGCTAGTCCCAAAAATGTTAGGGCTAGGCGGACTTGTCAAGCACTCAGTAGCCATGACAAAGTGAAAAAAACGTAAACAAACTTTAGAAATTGAAGAAACAGAGTGCAACACAGTCCGGATAGCCAAGCCTTAACGCAATTTAATGATACACTTAAAAAACAGCGTTTTCGCTACTTAAACAATGTAGCTTCTTCAGAGGCAAACAAACACAGAAAAAGGCGCCAAACAAAATTTATACTAGTGGCAGCCTAATTAAAATCAGCTGGAGTATGTTACATCACTTCCTTACACAGCTAGAATCTCAACAAGTGCTATTACTAAAGCTCATTGAACTAATGGCTATAACATCACTTCCTTACATAGCTAAAATCTCAGCAAATGCTATTACTAAAGCTCATTGAACTAATGGCTATAACATCCTTAAAAAATACTGTTTAAGCATGTGAACCTTAATAATAAAAATATTAATACATTATAAATGTGTTGTAAAAAATGTATATATATGTTATGAAATATTTTAAAAATTTTTAAACATATTTTATTTGTTAACTGAAAAATCTATAAAAGATTTTGCTTAAATTCATAATATATATATTAAAATCATTACCTATAGACATTATAAATTTGTATAAATTTAAACAGTATTTTTTAAGGATGTTATAGCCATTAGTTCAATGACTACATGACCACAAAAATGCTGGCTCAGTGGTTCTTGGACTTTATCGATGCAAATGCTGTGAAACAGCTAGTCAGTACATCAACAACTGGCTCAGATGTCTTGGACATAGTATTCACTGACATGGGGGAGCATTGCACCCCCATGTGATATCCTCTGTGGTAAGAGTGGACCATAAATCAATATCTTTCAATGTAATTATTACGCATATGTTCCATCAAGCTGAAAGAATTTTTCCAAGATAAATTACCTCCTACTAAGCAATGGCATTAGAAGTTTCAAAGCCCACACTCGAACACAGATAACATGGACTCCTATGCACAGATGTCCACCAACTTCCTGTATAACCACTTAAGCTGTTGTATAGAATCAAATGTACCTGACCAGATTAAAACTAGGTCTTGCTGGAAACACAAGCCACCCTGGTGGATCTCTAGTATAAACATTCTGATTAATTCTGGTTATGACAAAAGCTTTAATAAAGGATCTAAACGCTATTCCTGGTGGCTCTGTGAAGTGTTTTTGGTGGATTTTTGTTTATTTTTTCTCTATTATAAACAGACTACACAACAAAAGGAAGAAAATAATGTCCAAAAGGAATTGGCTTAACAGAGGAAGATATCTTTCTCTAGCCTAAACAAACAAGTTAGAGATCTTGTTAAGTCCTCCAAAGCTAATTACAAAGTAAAAATAGCCTTCCTAGTTAAGCATAGTCATAAGGCATTTTTTAACTACACCCGAAATCTAAAGGGGAATACCCAGCTATGCACCACTCATACTCAGCTGGAGGTAATAGCCAACCTGTTGCTGAGAGATTTGGAGCAAACTTTGCCCCCTTGTCACTACCGATCACCCCCAAAAGTATACCTGCCACCATTCCTCAGCCTATTATCTCAAGACAGCAGGTTATCTTTGCACTCTGCATGGTACCAGACAACATCTTGGGTTGCATTTTAAACCACTTAAAACATGACCTAGGGGACCCACTTGGATCTCTGTTTAAATACAGCCTGTGTATTGACTATGTTCTGGCAGAATGGAGGACAGCAACAGTAATTCCTCTGCACAAAGGGGGACTATCAACCAACACTGGAAATCATACACCTGTAAGCTTGACGAGCCTCATTTGCAAGGCCATGTAAAGAATGATTATGGACTTATTTATATGCGCACCCCAAATGGACACCAACTTGGCTAATAACAGGTAAAACAATGCTTCTACTTAAGAGAGAATTTGCAAGCTACCCCAAAATTATAGACCAATATATTGCCTTCTGACAATTTAGAAACTATACATGGGAATTCACGAACCACAAAATAGCAAACTCAAAAGACCACTAAATGCCAGGAACTCCACTTAGAATTAATAACAAAAGTGTAATTTATTCAACGAGTGCAGAATATGATAAGCAGCATCAATGAAGAAAATCCACAAATCAATAGACCAACGAACTAAAATAGCAGTTGGTATTATAACAAAATCACATTTGCATATAGCTGGAACAGCACATAACCTCACAGTATAACCTTGTAGCGCCTCGGCCAAACAGCCTTTACAGAGTAAGGAATTAAACTGAACCTGATATTTATATATAATACCAATTATTCAATTAATTAAATAATTCATTAGAATTCCAATCAATAAGAACAACATTTCACATTCTAAACTGTATAACAAATATTAAAAACAATAATACATGGATATTACATAAAACTTTTCCAATTACATTCCCTATTTAAACCCATGGGTTGTAAAGTATTATATTTTAAAATACGAATGGATTCTTTCTTTCTCAAAAGATATTTTACCCTATTTTCACATGCATAATTAGAGTTAATTTGTTCTAACACTGTAACTTTAAATTTTAGAGGAGCCCCTCCATGTTCAACACTACTATGTTCTCCTAAAGGACTGACTGTTTTATTATTTTTTATATCTCTTATGTGTTCTTTAACTCGTTCAGCTAAACTTCTTTTCCTTTCTCCCACATAGAATTTACTACATTCACATCTGATAGCATAGATCACACATACGCTTTTACATGTAAAGCTGCCTTTCATTTGAAATTTTTTGCCATTTATTTCTTCAAAGGTTTTAGTTATGTATTGACATATTGAGTATTTACCACATGGTTTAGTGCCTATATCCAAACTTAAATTCCTTATTACATCATTTGGTCTTTTATACACACTATGTACCAAAAAATCTTTGTGATTCCTACCTATTGTGTAGGAAAATTTAAGTTGTAAATTCCTAAGTGAAAGTGTGTCTCCTTTTATTATATTCCAGAAGCCAACAAGCATTTTTTGCAATTAATTTGAAAAGATGGCGTGTTTTGACACAAAGACTATAATTTGTTCTAAATCCCATTCTTTTTCATTATTAATCCTTAATTCATTTCTATGTCTATTATCATGTCTCATTATTTTCTGTCCAAACACTTTATTATAACTCTCTAGAACCAATTGTTCAGAATAGCCTCTTTTAATGAACATATCACTAACTTGAATGGCTTCTTTTTTAGCCTCTTCTACATCTGTGAATAGCCTCTTAATTTTTAAAATTTCACCATATGGGAATGATTGTATTGTATGTACAGTATGACAATTATTAGCATGAAATATATGACTGGGCTTGTCAAATTTTCTATATATCCGGGTTATAATATTACCCTCACTTGTCCCTTCCAGCATCAGATCTAAATAATTAACTCTATTTTCTTCTTGCAAGCCATCATATTTGATCAGAAATCTACTGTTATTCAAATAATCAATAAAATTTGTTACTTCATTTCTTCCACCTTTACAAATAAATATCAAATCATCTATATATCTAAAGTAATTTATAACAAACTGATTATAAAATGAGCTTCTCTAAATGTGGTTATATTCAACCAGCCCCATAAAGAGGTTGGCATACATTGGGGCGAAAGCCACCCCCATCGCTGTACTTTATAGTTGTTGATACAGCTTGCCAGCAAATTCAAAGATATTGTTGACCAAGCAAAAATGAATTAACTCTTTTATATATTCAGTTTGAGGAGTATCTCCCATAAAATAGCTAAGAGCCTCCATTCCAAAGTGATGTATACTGGTATATAAACTTGCAACATTTATCACCAAAAAGTACATATCTGATGACCAGCTTATTTGTGATAATTTCTTCAACAAATCCATTGAATCTTTAATATATGTCTGTAATTTTACCACATATTTAGCCAAACATCCATGTAAAAAACGGCCTATTTGATGTGTAACATAACTTGAGGCTGACACAATCGGGCATCCAGATGGATGGACACGACTTTTGTGTATCTTAGGGACACAGTAAAATCTAGCTATTACACTATCTTTGCTACTAAACTTGTCATAAACATCCGTTTTAGTGAAATAATTTAATCGTAGCCCCTTTTGTATCAAACACTCGTATTCATGCATAGCCTGCATATATCTTGTTTCTTGCACTTGACAATATACTTCAATATTATTAAGATGTTGCATACACATTTTGTAGTAGTCATGATTCCTAACTATGACCATGGCTACTACCTTGCCCCCTTTATCAGAGGGTTTAAACACCAAGTTATGTTGCTCACTTAGTTGTTTTAGGCTATTCCATTCTTGCTTGGTCATATTATACATTATGGCTTTCTGGTTGAATTCATTTAACTCTTTTTCTGTGGTCACATTTACAGCTGTATTAAAACGCAAAATATCATCATTTTTAATATGTGGCATGAAATTATTATTAACCCTGATATTAGAAGTATCCGATTTACTATAAGCATTTGTGTCCATGTCAGAGTTACAAGAATAAAAGCTTTCATTAGATTCTGAATCACTAACTTCATTTAGTGCAACACTATATTTCTAGTATCAAAAAAACATGGATATTGATGCCAACAGAGTTTATAGTCATTTAGAAGAAAACTCAATTATGGCAGTAGAACAAAAGGGCAATAAAAGAAAGTCATATGGAACAAAGGATCATTTGTTGTTAAAGTTATAGTGGAGAACTTTAAAAAGGAGAAGAATCTAAGTATGCCATGGATTGATTACAAAAAACATTTGATAGTATCCCACATTCATGGATAAAAGAGTGCTTAAAAATGTACAAGGTACACCTTACACTGATCGACTACATTGCAGTGACCATGAAACAGTAGCAGACCACTTTGCAGTTAAGCCATGATAAAGGACAAATTATTATCCCAGACATAAAAATTAAAAGGAGGATATTCCAGGGTGACTGTCTGTCACCGTTGCTATTCTTCCTTTCCCTTAACCCATTAAGCTGTCTACTTAACAGCTTAGGCCGTGGCTATACTCTGGTTCCTAGAAAGCAACAAAGTCTAAATACTTCTCATCTTCTCTTTGTCAATGATTTAAAATTGTATAGCTCATCAGATGAGGAATTGAAAGCACAGCTGCAGGTTGTCAAGACTTTTTCAGATGATATTAGAATTGCTTAAGGAGAGGTGAATTTAAATCAAGAGTTGAAAGGTTAATATTGGCGGCCCAAGATAGGGTCTATGTACATGTTGATTTACAAAGTCCATTGAACATGTGGGAGAAACGGACAAATGTAGGTTTTGTAAAACTAAATTGGAAACAGTTGCACACCTCATTGCTGGTTGTAACATACTAATAGCAGAGGACTATATACTGAAAGGCTTAATAATGTGGCGAGGCTGTTGCACTGGGGATTGTGCAAACATTATGGTATTGAAATGGCTGAAAAACATTGGAAACATGAGCCACAAAGCATCATAGAAACTGATGGTTTATATCACATGGGATTACCCATTACCAAAAGTTCAAAAGATAGATGCTAGAAAACCAGATATAGTGGTCCAGAAAAAGAAGCCAAAGTTAACATTGATCATTGAAATTGCCACACTCCGTGACTACAGTGTCTTGCATACAGAGAGACACAAAGTCATACAATATCAAGATTTGCAGGCAAAAACAAGAGCAATGTGGAAGAAAGATACCCAGATAATACCAATAGTAGTAGGAGCAACGGGTCTTATAAAAAAGAATCTACAGTCGTATTTAGATATGTTACCAATCCATGTAACCCGTTACAAATTGCAGAAGGAGTAATTACTGAGTACATTGCGGGTGCTGTGAAGAGGACTTCTGCCTGACATCAAAGATTGAAACAATGCTAATTTCATGAACTTTAATCGTACTTTGACTTAGGAATAGGGTCCATTCCCGTCATAGTATTAGAAACTCAAAAGATTTGGAGAAATTAAAAAGGCAGAGACCTTGGCAACAAGGACATAAGTAATCTGCAAACTCTCAACCCAACTTAGTTTGGATTCGTTAAGGTTAGATCATGTCTATTTGTCTGTTAAACCTGGTTGACTTCTTTGAGAAAGTTACCAAGGCCCTGGACGAGGGAAAGACAGTGTATACTGCCTGTCTTTACCTAGTCAAGGCATTTAACACAGTCCTCCAGTTAAGTATTGTAGAGAAGCTCTCCCAGTTGGTCATTAACCCTGCATCACCAGATGGGCACTCAATTGGCTCACTGACAGGACACATACTGTCAAAGTGGGTGACTTCACCTCTAGCAAATGACCAGTTACCAATGGTGTACCACAGGGTTCAGTGCTGGTGCCTTTATTGTTCGGAATTGATTTCTCTGAAATCCTGGCAAACATGGATGGCCTGTGGTTGACCAAGTTTGCTGATGATTGCAAATTGGGAGTAATCGTTGAGTCTCCCAGTTATCAGTTATGCTAATATAATGCAGCAAGGGTTAACATAGATAAATTGTTGCGAAAGCCACAGATTGAAGCTAAATTCAAAAAATGCATTAATATTATTCCTTTTGGGAAGGCTAACATCCCTGCCAATTACATTATTAAAAATCACCCCCTAAATGTAGACCCGATGGTATGTGATCTGGATACTCTGGTTGATAGCAGTCTGAACTTTGACCACCATGTATCCACATTGGTAAGGAAATCCTTCTATATGGCATATCTCATAAGTGAAAGCACCACACCCAGAGCTAAGGCTGTTATAATTTCATTATACTTGTCCCTCATCAGATCAGTAATTGAGTATAATGCTCCCTTTTGCATATATCTCACTAGGCACCTGCCGCAGCTAGAGACCACAGCGATTTTTCTCCAAGAAAGTACAGGTTACACAAAACAAATCCTTTGTGTAAAGACTGAAAGTCCTTTTACTGTATTCTGTCTCCTACAGGCTGCTAAGGGGTGACCTGTTCCTGGCTTACAGGACAGTCTGTGACCCAAGCCTGATGGAAAAGCTACACATTCGTAAGTCAAGCTGCATGAGGGTCACTCACTCAAGGGAGCTTCATCTAGCCTCCGACATGAACAAATTATGCTGGAGAGAGAAGTACATCTCCCAGAGACTACTCCTTTTCTGGAATAGGCTTCCCATTCATGTGAAGCAGAGCCCCTCTCTGACCCTCTTCAAGTGCAACTTAGATAAATGGATTGGTGACCGTAAATTCACTCCTGGGATGGTACTTATGTCCCTCATGGACAGAGGCAGTCGGTATTAATTACCATAGACTTGCACTTCTGCAAACTTCACTCACCTTCTACTGACAATTGGGGCAGCTGTGGATAAATATGGCTAGGCATGTAAGGGCTCTTGGGTCATTTGCCTAGTTACCTCCTCAACTTTTAGGAGTGTTTTATTGATGATGTAGGTAGCTGGAGTGGCTGATTTCCCAGAAGTTACTATAATGTATTTTTTGGAATTGAGCTTTATGCCATGGCTTTGGCACCAAGTATTTGTCTGTGTTTAGACTTTCCCGATGGGTGTTCTTGTCTTGGGGGAATTTAGTGACTGCTCTCAGTTTGCAATCATCTACGAAGTTGGTTAGCCAGAGGCCTTTGACATTGGCTTTGACATCCAAGAAGTAGATGCCAAAGTAGAACTGGCTTAGCACAGAGCCCTGGGGGACTGCACTGGTGACCAGCCTCGTTGGCGGGTGGCCTTACCAGTTCTAACCTCCTGGGCCCTATCAGTGAGATAGTAGACATCCTGTGTGTTATGAAGGGGTTTATAGCTAGTTCTGTAAGTTTGTTGACCATGCCTGAGTGGGGTACTGTATCAAATGTTTTAGCCAGATCTAGGTAGGCAGTCTGCACCATTTTTCCCTCATCCATTGCCTTAGTGACCTTTTCAAAGAAATCCAACAGATTCAGTTAGCATTACCTTCTTTCAGAAAGTCAAACTGGAATGGATCCAATGTCTGGAGGTCTCCTATTTCCTTGTTAATAATTTAAATGATAATTATTTCCTTGGCTGTGCATGTAAGACTTGTGGGTCTGTAGTTTCCAGGATCTGTTGAAAGTCCCCATTATAAAAGGGGATGACCATCACAATCCTCCGTTCATGTTACACAAAGCCTGTTTTAAGACTATAGTTAAATAATGACTCCAGGGATCCTGATAAGCCATAATTTAGAGACTTCAGGAGGCATCCTGGGATGTTATCAGGGCCCACTGAGGTCGTGTTCTTGGATTTAGCAAGTGCAGCCAGTGCATGCTGCCTAGGTATAGCTGAGGAGGTTATGTTTGAAAGTAGCTTTGGGGGGTGGTTAGGGGTTGGGGAGAATTGAAACTGAATTTGTCTGCTAACAAATTTTCTATACTGCCATGAATGTGGCACCAGTAAACACCAGGTCAGCACATTGCGGTGTGCGCTGCCCTTGAGGTTTCTGACTTAGGCTGAAGAAGTCCTTATAGTTACCTTTCACCTGAGAGGCTATCTTAACTTCAAAGTTGGCTTTGCTTGACCTAATGTTAGCTCTCTTAGCTGCCTATTTAGTTTGATGTGTGAGGTTTTTATGGAAATTGCCCCTCCGGATTTTTGTCATATATTTTTTTTTTTTTTTTGTATCAGCTGTTTAATTTGGGATGTCATCAGGGCAGTTTGTTTCTGGGGCTAGTCCTGGGCTTACTTCTGGTAGGTACAGCAGTGTCTATGCAGCCATTTATGTCATTGTACAGAGTTTCTGAGAGCAATTCAGCATAGGCTTCTGTGTTGGGGGGGCATTGAATTTTGATAAACCATCAATTAATAAAAGGCAATTTATCTTTGAATAGTTCCTAACTATTACTGGTTTTAATAGGATTATTGATTTTTCTTTTAATTTTGAAGGAGACAGCTTTATGGTGAGACCGTACCAGGGAGTATGAGACACTGGGGGTGGTGCAACATTCTCCCATGTTTGTGAGCACAAGGTCTAATATGTTGGAGCCTGTAGTGGCCTTATTCCCTATTTGGTCAACGGTGTTTGTATTTATGAAGTCCAGGAATCTCTGCGCCTGTAGACTTGGAGCTGTGTTGGATTCCCAGTCAGAAGAGGGTTAATTAAAGTCTCCCACGAGTAGGATGTTAGCTTGGATGGTAAGTGTCTCCAGTATGTCTAGGTATGCATTGTGAGCTTCTTGAAACATGGAAGGTAATCTATAGCTGCCTAGGATATGGTACTGGCTATTGTCTATCGGCATCTGCACATGTAGGAACTCCAGGATGTCATCCTGTTTGACCAGGATTTGAGATATGCTTGTTATTAATGTATATTGAGACACCACCCCTTTTAACCTTTGTATGTGTAGCTACTCCTCTAAAAGTGTGGAAGGCACTGAAACCTTGCACCGCCGGGGCACTGTCTGCTGCCATGTCTCCGTAACTGCACAGATGCCTATATTCTAGAGTGTGAGGAGGGTTTTGGGTATAGTGTAGTTTTTTTTTTTTTTTTTTTTTTTTTTTAATTTAGGCTCCTGGCATTAAGCCATAACACTTTGAAGTTCAATTGAGCAGATTTTGCAATGCCAGTAGGTTTGTCAGCTGGCATTGCCTAAAAAGGTACTATGGGGGTGGATAAAGTTTTAGCCAGTATTCGAAAGCCTTGAGTTGAAAGGTGCAGACTGTCCTTGACAAAGCAATGCGGTCTATTAATCATGTCCTCCCAAGCTGTCAGATATTGTTTTCCCTTAAACTTACACCAGAAAGACAACGAGTTGTTTAAATCAGTCTTTTTTTGCTCATTGTGGCGTCATCCTTGGTGATATTAATGTGCTGCTCAATGCTAGGCTCATACCAGCCTGAAATCTCCATAATGTTTGCCTTGATATAAATGGCTAGTGGAAATTATTTGGGAGTTATTAGGGAAGACAGAAATATCTTCGGAAGTTGTAGCTAATGACTGGGGTAAAATGAAAATGGAGTTTAAAAACAACAGGGTCGAAATTAAAGAAAAAGAGATATGTTAAGAAGTAACAGAACTTACTTAGAGAGGCTGACAAAGGTTAAAGTATTGCAGACTAAGGGGAATCTCACAGAACAAGAGGAGTAGCAAATGCAGAGTGTTAAATAGAAAATAAGGGAGTATCTGGATAATGTGCATGAGTTTAGAAAGACTGCAGTTAAACAACCATTTTTTGATAACTTCAGAGTGCAAAAACTTTTAGCAAGACTTAGCAACAGAATGTTGTCGCCAAATTTAGGGAACCTACAACAAGAAAGACAACCAGAGATCCTGCAGATGTTTTAGAGGTATTCTGGAAACTTTATGAAGATTTGTAAAAATTGCAGAGAAATCTGGAAATCAAGAAAGAGTACAAATGGAAGTATTTATAGAAGACTTGATTATGCCAATGTTGCAGGTAGACGAGGCTCAACAGCTAACAATTAAGATAGAAGGTGATGAGATAAAAACAGTGATGTGTAATGAATTTTCAGGAAAGTCAACAGTTAATATTCCTTGGAAGTTTGGAAATTAGAAGGGAAGACAGTAATAAAGATCTGGAAGAATTTGTTTAGCAGTGGGGAAGTACAAACTTCTTGAAAGAAAGCTGTGGTGGCTCTTTGTTACCGAATGATGGCAAAGACCCTTCAGACATAGCTTCATATAATTTAAATTTTAAACCATGATTATGAAGTGTTTATGTCTACGCTAGCTAAAAGAATGGCAAAGGAGACACCAAAATTGATAGATATGTATCAGTGTGGCTTTTTTTTGGGGGGGGGGGCAAACATTTGACAGCATTAATGGAACAATGATAATCCAGAGGGCAGGAGAATGTAAGAAGGTACCTCTTTGTTGGGAGGAGGCAAACATTTGACAACATTAACGGAACAATGATGATCCAGAGTGAGAGAGAATGTAAGAAAATACTTATTTTGTTGGTGGGTCTAGATGCAGAGAAAGCATTTGACAAAGCAAATTAGGATTTTATGAGTAAGGCATTGGAAGCATTTGCATTCCCTGATACAATAATAAGGTTAATTAAAAGGATATATGAAGGATCAGAGGCAAGAATTAAAGTAGGAGGATTCCTCTCAGCTAAGCTGGCTTTGAATAGCGGAACCAGACAAGATTGTCCTCTTTCCCCTTTATTTGATTTATATTTAGAGCCATTAGCAAAGAAAATAAGGGACTTTGAAATAGAAGAATATAATTAGTATGGTAATCAAAAAAGTCTGTTTTATTTACAGATGATATTTTGTGCCTGATAAATCCAGAAAAGGACATCTCAGTGTTGTGGAACATTTTGAGATGGCTTCAAGTCTTTTCAAGATATAAAATTAATGAAGATAAAACAAAGGCTATAGGCCATAAAATATGTACCCACACACAAATTGGTACAACAACGCCCATGTTTATGAGGATTTGATAAGATGAGTATGGAATAAAATGCTTCTGTTATGGCAGGTAAGGATATGTGGGAAGAAACTAAACAAAAGATAATATATAAATTGAGAAACTGGTAACTCTTATTTATGGATATGGTTAGTAAGATACAAGCAGTGAAAATGATTTTAGTCCCTTTAGTCTTGTATATGGTTCAGGCATACTTTTATCAACCTGAGGAGAAATTGTGGACAATAATTAATAAAGAATTGAAGGAATTTATCTGGGAGGGAAGGAGGGCAACATTTAAGTGGGATAAGCTGATCCTCCAATAGAACAAGGTAGTTTAGGTTTGCCTGATGTGAAGGGATATTTTAGAACTACACAGTTAAGGCTCATATACGTAACACAAGCAGAAGTGTATAATTCACAGTTGAAAGTGATTATGATGAAGCAAAGGGGAAGTTAAAGAAACAGAGAGAGAGTGAGGTTTTGGAGGCAGATCCTTAAGGAGAATAGTAACAACCACACAAAATATTATATTCATTAAGTACCAGAAAGTATTCTAAGGACTAAATCACTACAAGAATGGAGAAAGGTGATTTTATCAATAGGGATAACTGCAAGTACAGGTAGAGAAAACAGGCAAGAGGTGGTGGAGTTTGCTGGAGGAAACCCAGCAAAGGAACCAAGATACTGGGAGCAAATAACTCGAGCAGGAAGGGTGACAGAGTGTGATGAGGCCAAGAAAACATTTGGATTGCAGGCTAGGGATGGCCTTCCCTACAAGGGCTTGATCTCAAATAGAAATGTATAGGGGAATTTTAAGTGATAGATCTTCTCTGGTAGAGGTGTGATAGTTGAATCTAGAATGGAAGTAACTATTAAGAAAGGGATAATTATTAGAGCATATAAATATTGTGTGTTATCTGTAAGAATCACTCCGGGGAGGTTAGAAAAAAATTGGCAAGAGAGACTGGAAAATCAATTTATAAGAATACAATGGGAAGACATATGCATGGCTCCCAAGTGTACAACCAAGTTCAGATGGTTTAGGATCTTTGCTTGAAAGTGTTTGCATAATTATTTTTATACCCCAAACAGTCTTCAAAGAATTTTCCCTCCGATAGATGGCAAGTGTTGGAGGTGTGATTGAGTAGAAAGCAGTAACTGGGAAACATATGATTTGGCAGTATAATGAGTTGGCAGATATTAAAAATTCCCTACAGAGTACTCTATTAGAAATATCGGGTGAGGAACTGGCTGTAAGAAAATTATTCTTTTGAGTTGCGATACAGGATCTGAAATGTCTAGACATAATAAAGCCTTATTGAGTGTAATTCTTTTGGCTGCCAGAAAAGCAATTACTAGAAAATGGAAACCAATTTCTAAAACTGTATTTGAGGTATTGAATATTATAAAAAAATATAAAAGAACTGGAAGGGAGATCTTTAGAAAAAGGGAAGGAACAAATTACATAAAAGTAAACTGAAATTGTGGGAGCAATAGATGCATAATAATGTTCAGGAGGAGGAGTGATGTTTAAGAGAAGGTAGGAATTCAGCAGTTTTTTGTAATGTTGCACTGATGATAGTAACAAAGAAAATGTATGTGATGTCTGTTGTATTTAAATGGAAAAATGCTAAAATGGTTTGATCCAATGTTGTCAATTTTCATTCATTCCTCAACAAGTAGTTACAGATCCGACCCTCAGACCTGACTCTGCCTCTTTTTACAGCTTGTGGATACTGGAAACTTTCAAACTCCTCCCTTACCCATAATGCTCTAGTCCCCTACCATACCTTAGATCTTGTTTGCCACCTTCATGTAGGTCATGGTTACTGTTAGCTCTTGAGCTTTAGTGTGGTATTTGTGAGTGAAATAACATTTTTATAATTTCTATTACCTTTTTCTAGGTATAGTATATATTTCTCCCTTATCCATTCTACAAATGTCAGTGTATTCTTAGCTTACCATTCTTGGTAAATTTTTCATGTCTTATATCCTTCTGGTAATTTCTTTAATTGCCATTGTTAGTAATTCCTTTCTTACTATTTCTTTCTTCATTTAAAAAAAAAAGTCTTGTATTTCTGTTATTACAACTGTATTTAAGTTTTTCTTCTCAACAGTGAAGATTTTCTTTCTTCTCAGCAAGTGGAGAGGGGGGTTGGCATAATGGTTAAGGTGTTCACCTTAGTAACACAAAGTTTATGGTTTGAGTCTTACGTCGGGTTACTGGCTAGGCTTAAAATGGCTTTTCA
The DNA here is from genome assembly GCF_019279795.1 of Protopterus annectens. Lineage (NCBI taxonomy): Eukaryota > Metazoa > Chordata > Ceratodontiformes > Protopteridae > Protopterus > Protopterus annectens. The sequence continues at coordinate 983,579,171 of NC_056744.1, forward strand.
TGCAGTTAGCCTAGTATTCATCTATGAACATGACTGAAAAACCTTCACATTTTAAAAAATGTAAAGATTGCAGACATAAACTACCTCTTATCTGATGCACATTATTCCTATGTGTACTGCATAGGCCCAGCTCACTTACAAGAGTTGTACGACATTTGTAAGGTCTTTAATCTACAGGCCTCAGTGGACCACAAAAGTAAACTTTCAAGAAATTAGACTAGAAGGAATCCAGAAAGCATCCATTGGATTCTTCCGGATCCTTCACTCCTAGCTCCGATTCTACTTGTGAACCTTCTCACAAGGTCTCTAAGAGGTCAAATCCAAAAACTAAACCCTTGGATCCAACAGCATCTGATGACATATCTACATCATTGAATCCAACACACTCTGAGCCAAAGAAGCTCCGTAGGACCCGATATGCATCATCTCTAGATTTTGTTCCTTCCCTTCTACCATCGCTCTTCCTACTGAGAGAGTATTACTCTAAGACCCCTTCAGTGGCTTCTTCTTCTTGTTCTTCCAGGAGTCCAACAGAAGCAGATGTGGATAGAATGATGAGGAAATTTCTCTCAGCACAAATTCAGATGGAAGTTCTCCCGGCTCCTACCCCATCAGGTCCAGAGGCCTTCACCAGTACTACTCCACCTGTTTTGTCTCATTCTCTGATCTGACCTTCAGCTTCAGAGCTCTTGGGTCCGAGACTTCCAGAACCATGCACATTGGATCCGAAGATTGGTATCTTCTGCTCTGATACCTTCTCTGAGTGGACTGGCTCAGAGCATTTCAGAACCAGATGACTCTCGGATCAGTAGTACTGCTGCCTGGTCCAAGGTGTTGGAGTCACCCCTGACCTCTGCTTTGGGCTGGCTGCCTTTAGGTCAGAGGGAGCCGAGGTCCAGAAGCATGCCGTCTTGGCACCGTTGACCTCTTTCTCCCAAGGGCATTCTGCCTTTCAGGTAGTGGAGAGACTGTTCCCTACTTCTAAATGGAGGACAGTCCCACCCCCCCTGGACCAATCTTCCCTGTCTCATATGTGTTTGTACCTTGAGCCTCAACACTCTACTCCACAGGGACAGCCAGCCCAAAGTATCCCAGCAAGGTATACTCATATCTTCTGATACTTCAATGGAGCATCTCGACAAAGAAGTCCCTAGGAAGAGAAGTGCAAGAGGAGGCACTTAGACTCTCCTCAAGAGGTTTGTCACAGAAGATGCTGATTTTGTTGAGGGGGAAGGTTCCCCAAGATCACCACCTGATGATGTCTCCTTTGGAGACATCCTGGAGATAGTGAAGCAGAGGGGTGACTGGTTTACAGTTAACCCTTTCCAAGAGGAATTGGTATTCCTGGAAGCCTTTGGTTCTGGCCCATTTACTTCTTGGGTGACTCTGCCCGCCAATGAGCTCATTGATTTGATCTCTAGGTGTGCATGGAAGGAGCCTGATGTTCTTGAGGCAATCCCCAAGAAACCAGACATGATCCTGGCACCACTGAAAGGAAGAGAATTTTGGAGCAAATGAGTACCAATAGATGCTGTGGTCATAGTAGCAACCACAAAGAAGGATCTCATGGAAGAGAGTTTTTCTCTCCATCCCCCTAACAGAGAGTCTGGGGTGTTGGACAGATTTGGAAAGCATGTGCATGACTTTTGCACTTAGGTTGCTGAGTTATTTGGCACACTTCACCACACTTCAGGGGGACTTGATTAAAGAACTATCCAAATCTCTCTCAGGGGCCATCACTTCTGAGGCAGAGTCATCTCCTGCCTCACAGTTAGCTACCCTACAGTCCATTTCAAATTCATCCATTTGGCTCATTTCACATGCAGCTAAAGGTACCTTAGGGGTGGCGGGTTCAGGCATTTCCATTAGGAGACATGCTTGGATGCGCCTGTGTGATTTTACAGAGCCTTTCAAGTCTTCCTTCATCAGTGCTCCCTTTAACGGAAGTTCTTTGTTTGGCCCCAAAGTTAAGGACACAGTGTACAGTTGTGAGCAGGATGGTAAAATCCTGCCTGTAATGGGCGTACGTTTTATGACTCCTCAAAGAACCTTCTCTAGGAATCAGCGAGGTGGTCGAAAAATGTGGTTCAGAAAATTCCAGGGTCCTTTTACTGATGCACATTGAGATAGTTCCCCCAGGGCAGAGGGGGGAACTCTAATTAGAGACACTGCCCATGTGGCAGAGGAGGTCTGCAGAATCAAGGATCTATGGACTCTTTCTCTGACATCCTCTTAGCGCTTCTGAAAGGAGGCCTGATTGTTCACCTCTGGAGGCTTTCAGGTTCCATCTGTCCCTGCACCAGAGAGCCTGGTTATGCATTACAAAAGGTACATGGGTGCAGAAGATTATTTCTAGGTTATATAATACCCCCCCCCCTTAACAGTAAACAAAATTCCCCATGTTCCACCCAGTCAGAGGAAAACAGCAGCACTGGAAGTAAAAAAGCTGCTAGAAAAAAAGAGTTATTTAAGAGGGTCCCCCCAGACCAGAAAGAGTCTGGAACTTACTCAAGATTATTTTTAGTGCCAAAGAAAACAGATGACTGAAGACCAATTTTGGATGTCAGCAATCTGAACAGTTCAGTATACAAAGTTTTGGATGGCTACGGTTCAGTCCATTTTGCCTTTCTTGCACAAGGACGATTGGATATGTTCAGTAGATCAGATGGAACAGTATGTCAGTGGTATGGTACATGAACAAACAAGTAGGAGCCATATCTTACCCCATGTGTTGAGAAGCTCTCAGAGTGCGACAGTGGATGATCTCATCCAATCGATGTCTGATAGCAACGCACATCCTGGGGAAATCTGACATGATAGCAGACAAGTTGGGCAGGTCCATTTTATTGCCTCACAAGTGATTTCGCAACATGAAAGTTGCAGAAAAGATATTCTGCCAATGGGGCCAACCTTGCTGCAACCTCTGTGCATCCCTCTTCAACAACAAGTGCAGCAGGTTCTTTGCCCTGATTCCCCAATGGGCAAATCACCAAGAGATGCTGTCCCCCATGATTGGCCCCGGTCTCCTTTATGCTTAACATCCCACTTCCTCTAATCCCCAAGTTTCTCCAGAAAGCATCTCGATTGAAGAGTACAGTCATCCTCATTGCACCTTTCATTGCACCTTATCGCCCTTGTCAGATTTGGCCCCCCCTTTCTTTTGCCTTATCTAGTTTGTCCACCATAGATTCTGGATCCAGTTCCAGACCTCCTGTCTCATCCACTGGGCATAAGTTACCTGGACATTTCGGTCTAAAGTTTACCGCATGATTTTTTCACTTCCAATAATAGCCAGCCAACCAAGCCTCTCCTCCCCTGTACGTCATATTGTTTTGTCTTTCTATAAAGCTTCCACTAGGAAAATTTACAAAAGCAAATGGAACAGATTTGTTTTTTTGTGCACAACAAAGAGACATTTACCCTTTTTCAGCACCAGTACCTAAAGTTCTTGGCTGCAAATTTTAATGAAGGGACAAACTCCTCCACTGTTAAAGTTCATCTAGCTGCCATTTCTAATTTATATATAGGAGTGAATGATTCCTCCTTACCTTTTTCAAAAATGTTTAAGGCCTTTATAAGGGGCACTTTAGTTCCCCTTTTAAAGGCCCAACTCCACCATGGGATTTGAATTTAGTATTACAAGCTTTAACTCAGTCTCCATTTGAACCAACAGCAAAGTGTGAAATAAAATTTTTAACCTGGAAAACTATCCTTTTAGTAGCTGTAACCTCTGCTCGATGAGTCTCTGAACTACAACTCCTATCTTCTAAGCCTCCTTATTTAATTTTCCATAAAGATAGCATAGCGTTATGAACCAATCCATCCTTCCTTCCTAAGGTGGTGTCAGAATCCAACATCAATCAATCTATTACTCTAAGTTTTCTTTCCAAATTTCATGAACAAAGGAGAATGCATGTTACATTTGTTGGATGTTCACAGATAGTTTTGTTTCTATTTGCATAGAACAAAAATTTTGAGAAAAACAGATTAATTATTTGTTTCTTTTGTGGAATTACAATTGGGCAAACCAGTTACCAAAGTAACTCCAGCCGAATGGTTAACGGATTGTATTTCCTTTGTCTACAACAAATTAGGTTTGTCCTTGTTGAAATCTTTAAGTGCCCATTCAACCAGCTCCATGGCAACATAATCGGTGTTTCTATTATCCATGTCTTCCGTGGACAGTATCTGTGTGGTTGCAACCTGGGCTAGTCCCCATACTGTTATTACTCATTACAAATTGGATATGGTCTTGAGAGGAAGAGCAGCCTTCGTCTCAACAGTGCTTAGGAATATCCTTCCTTAGATTCCTCCTGGGATTCAAGTAGCTGGGGACTCTGCCCCACTTGTTGAGGAATGAATGAAAATTGACAGCATTAGATAAAGAAGCTATGTACTCACCATAATATTCCATCTATGTTGTCTTCATATAGTCCAGGGAGATACGTTTCAGGTCAATTTACACTTACATGGACTGCAATGGAATCATACTGGTACCGTGTGACATAATGACTTGTGTGTGTGCTTGTTTTGACAGATCCTGGCTCCAGATAAGCAACTAAAATTTGTCTTCTCATTGTTTAGCCTGGTTAGGGAGGCATCAGTATATCTTATAATCGAGTCTCCTGTGATGAGTGTCCCTGGAAGTGTGTTTGCCTCCCTTAGGGGCTTAGTGTTTAGGACTCCATTGAGTTGGTGTTTTTCTGAGTGCCTTTGGGCATGCTGAGGACAGACATTGGTATGGAGACCAACCTTAACCAACCTGTGCGTCTTTCTGTTTTCTTCCCAGAATATACTAAGCAGAGAGAGTACATCCTCCATTTAAAGGAGGTTTAACATCATTTGAGGTTTTACACTGAGAAGTTGAAGAATATCAAAGATGATAGTAGTTATTCATTTTTTTCTGCAAAACAAAGCTTGGCCAGAAAATTTCTGAAATTACCTAAGCAAAATGGTATACAGGGTTTTTTGTGAGCAGCAGCAGTAACCATTAAGAAAGTTGCGTACTTACTGTATTGATAAATCTTTAAGGGGCCTGTAGCATCCCTAGACCTCTTCCTCCATCTGTGGCTATTGGACTGGAGTCCCATTTTTCTTCTCATTATTCTGTTTTCTATGCTTTTCCATGTCATACTGAAGATGAACAAAGGCTTAGCTCAGCAGTACAGCAGATAAGGAGAGAGTGCCTGGCAACCTGGGAAAGTTTTACTTGCCAAGCAGTGCTGATGTCTGCTGACTTTAGACTTTTTGTTGCATAGCCTACTCTTATAGATCGATCATTCTGGTACGCATGTTAACGTTTGTTTACTTCTACCTTTTTTCTGTTTCAGCTTACTGTTTTGTTAATCTTTATAATGAATTTTAGTATATTTTATTTTGACAGGATAAAATATTTGTAGATAGCATTGCTGTTGCTAGCATTTTGGGGGCCCCCAGAAAGTTTCAAGTTGGGGGCTCTACTCAGGAGAATATCAAATGTGACCACATTGCCATCGCACCCCCTTCCCTGTCAAGCTCATCCAGTACCATTTAACAGCCACTATAGTGTAACTACATTCAGATCGTTAAAAAATAATATGTCAAGGTACACACTGGCATTTAGTACCAATGTGACATTACGACAAACTCCTGTACTACAGCAAGGTAGCCACTCACAGGTGTACGCACACATTGACTGGCATTTAGTATCACATTATGAAACCCCTGTACCACAGCAAGGTTGCCACTCACAGATGCACACAACATTGACTGGCATTTAGTACCAATGTTACATTATAATAAACTCCTGTACCACATTAAGGTAGCCACTCACAAGTGCAGACACTAACTGCATACTCCACAGCTGCCCAGATTTTCACAGAATGTCCAGACATGACTCATTTTTGGTCTGTTCCTCAAAATTTGTAATTTTCTGGATTGTTTTGTGGCAAATCATTGATGATTGAATTCGCTAAATGACAGGCATTTGAATATAACTTCAAATCCATCAGAACATGCATGGTAACACCTTTTATTCTAGCAACTTTTTAAGTTTATAAGAGCAATATTTAAAATTTGCCCTGATCTCTGGGGCTGTAACCCCATGGTCAGTTGCTTTGTCCATTTGTTTTGTGCCATGAGATTGAGAGCTGAGACTGGCATTTAGTAGCAATGTTGTTACATTATGACAAATGTCTGTACCGCATTAAGGTAGTCAGTCCCACAGAGGTACACAAAGACACCCACACAGACTCCCTCACACAGGACAGAAGCACACTAAGACAGAGACTCTTGCACACAGGACAGACACCCACACGTGATAAAGACAGCATTATAGCAAGATTGAACAGAGACACAAGACAAACAGCTACACAAACTCTTGCACACAGGACAGACACCCACACATGGTAAAGATAGCACTACAACAAGACTGAACATTAACACGCACACAGACTTAGACACACAGGACAGAGACACGCACCCCCATAGTACAGAGACAAGACCAGGACAAAACTACTGCAAGACTGAACAGATACCCACACAAGACTAAGACAGCACTACCACAAAACAGAACTGAGACACCACTACCAAATAAGATGATGACAGCAATACGGCAAGACTGAAACAAGCAGCATTAGATAAACTGACACCATCACTACCTAAACTGTCTACATATATTACTCTCTCTGCATTTAGTACCTATGCTATTAAATGCGTCTTTGTTGTACTATTCCATTATGTTACCCTGAATTATTTTATTTGAGGCATTGCTACATTCCTTGTAAATAAGTTAATGCTAACCATATTCCTCAAACATATTGTTACTGCATTCTCAAATTACTGTACTTTTGCCTTGTATATATTTGTACTGTTAAGTATCTTACAACTTGAATTGTTAGGTTTTTCTTATTTTTTAATTACTTTTCTGGAGCTTTTCTCCTCAGGTCTCCGCTGAAAAAGGTTCTCTGGGCCCAGTTGGACTAACCAGGTTAACAAATTAAAAAAAAAAAAAATCACACAAGAAAGTTACTGACATGCAGAACAGTCACACTGTGGAGGTACACAATACAGCTATGGGACAGACATAGAAAAGGCTACAGATGCGCAAGACATACAAGGGAAAGTCTTTGGGATTACAGAGCCTGAGGCAGACTCAAACCCAAGAGAAAGCCATGGGGATTATTGAGACTGAGGCGATGATGCAAACCCAAACACAGAAGAGAGCACAGTGGAGATTATTGAGCCTGAAGCAGACCAACTCAAACCCAAAGAAACACACAAGTGAGCCATGGGAATTACTGAGCCTCAGGTAGACAGACTCAAAACCAAAGAAACAGCCAAGGGAGTGCCATGGGAATTACTGAGCCTGAGGCAGACTCAAACCCAAGCACAAGAGAGTAATAGGGATTACTGTGTCTGACACAGGTAGACTCAAACCCAAAGAGAAACGGGTGAAGTCAATACCAGAGTGTCATTCCTCTTCAGTGTGCATTTACCTCCTCGGCTTTTCCGATTGCTGCCACTTTGTCTGTTCTTCCTGTGCTTCTGTCCTACCCTCATAAGTCCTGCTGCTCCCAACTGTTCTAGCCTCACGACGAGTCCTGCTGCTCCCAAATGTCTTGTTCTCATGATGAGTCCTGCTGCTTCTAGCTGTCTTTGTCTAACATCCTGATAGTTTCATCCTCATTGTGCTACTTGGTCCTACCTGCTGGACTAAGCAAAAACAATATATATATCAGTGAATACACAGCATACTATCCAAGCCACACTAAGGTGCTAAATGAAATTTACTGCCTTACAGCGTTATAAAAAGTTACTGGAATGGAAATATGAACATATACCTAGAGTTTTACTGAGATCTTACACATTTTCTTCCAGACAAAGTCTTCAGTGAGGCTACCATGTGATGCACATTGTCCCACTTCATGCTCAGTTGAGAGCACAGCTAAGTTGAAAGTCTCTCCTGACTCATTGATGAATGTTGATATGTCTTGAGTTTCAGTTTAGAAAAGTTGCTTTCTGCAGTAGCTACTGTAATAGGTGCAGTCAAATAAATGTGTAGTGAAACATAAGTATTTATATATATATGTCTTGCAAGTGGTTGCGAATGAGGAAATTTAACACAGTCAGTGGTGATGATTCATTATCAATCATTCGAGAAAGGCTTTTCAGTTCATGTCCTAGGTCAGAGTCATCAGTGTTACAGTGGCCACTTATCCTGTCTGTCACTTGTTCTTTCAGAGCCTTGCAGTGTTGGGGCAATGTGTATTTTGCAACATCACTCAAGGCTTTAATATTTGATAAAAATGCAAAGGCTTATCAAACTCTGAAAGCTGCTTAAACCTGTCAGCATACCATTGGATCCTGTACAGTTTCATCTTCTCCTTCATAGTCAAAGAAGAGATTTACTTTCCTCTGCCTCTTTTCTTGAAATGTGGTGCAACACCCAGTTCTTCCACTATCTTGGAGGCTTCACCCATGACATATGGAAATCGTGCCTTTCTGTATTTCTTCAGCAGGTCCATAGCTGATGCCAGCACCTTGACACATGTCAGAATATCAACCAATGAACTTTGCAGAACTTTGCTTGCACGATTTACCTCTGTCAGCACATCATACCAAACAACTAAATATATAATGAATTGGTATGACATAAGTTCCAAGCACAGACCCCTTGCTTGTTGATATGGTGCAGCATCACTTGTACGTACAGCTTCACCTATCTCCTCTAATGCTTCAATGACTCCCTTCAACAGAAATCTTGCTGCCTTGACAGAGTCTATCCTGCATTCCCAGCAAGTCTCTGACAGTGGCTTCACAGTGACCTTTATGTGCCATTTCAAGATCTGCCATCAGCTTGTTGATGCTGAACAGAGTATGTAAAAGTTCTGCAGACATCCAAAGAATGACACTGCCTGTAGTGATGCATGTGCTCCATGACTAACTATAAGATTTTAACTATGGCAGGCACATGGCACATAAAAAGCCCTTGACTTCATGTTTTTTTCTGGGCCTGCCCTCCATCTCATTTCCCTTCATGTTGCTGCCATTGTCGTATCCTTGTCCTTGACAGTCGTTAATGTCCAGTTGATGATTTTGCAAAGTCTGAAGAAGTGCTTCTGTAAGTCCTGCCCCAGTTGTATAATTCACAGGCACAAATCCCAGAAAGAGTTCCTCAGTTGTGCCTGCAGTCCTTGAAATATCCACATACCTAACTGCTACAGTCATTTGCTCTTGATTGCTGATGTCTGACGTGCAGTCAAGAATCACGGAACAGTACCTTGCGTCCTTCACCTTCCCTACAGTGGTCCTTAAAATAGCATTTGCAGTCAGCTGGATAATTTCATTCTGTATGTCCTTCCCAAGATAGTGATCCATTACTTCTTTATTCTTAATACGATGCAAATATTCAGCCATGACAGAATCAAACTGCGGCAAAAGTTTCACTTGGCCCAAGAAATTGCCATTGCTATAAGGTGTAAAGGGCATCACTTGTACCACGGAATGCCATGTTCCATTCCGCCAAGTATTGGACAATAGCTATAATGTGTTCTAACACACCACACTAGTTATCTCCTTTTCAACCACTGCTTGTCTCTTATCATCCATTATCTGCCTACTCTTTATTGTCCAGATGTCCTTCAAGGATGCATCTGCAGTCATCACATATGGGTTGTCCTGCCTCGGGCAGCCCTTTGGTAGGCCGGATTCCAAAGTCTGGGTCTGGCGTCGGCTGATGTCGCACCTTCCCCGACGTCAGAGCGCCTGGGGTATAAAAGCATCAGCCGACGCCATCTTCCTCAGTCTTTCTTGCCGCGTGGTGCCCGAAGCAGAAGCAGTTCGCAAGTGCCGGTCGGCCAGCTCCTGTAATTCAGCTACCGAAGACTTCAAAAAGCTAAGTACCCCGTTGGGGACTCTTTCTTGCCTCAGCCGATGTCAGATAAAGTTAATAATTGTTTAACTTGTGGGAAACAAATACCTCATAAGGATTTCCACTCTTACTGCCTCCCCTGCCTAGGCCCAGACCACGACGTCTCGGCCTGTTCAGCCTGTGCTTCCTTCAACCGACGCACTCTTAGACGTCAGGCGGAGTTTGCAGAGGATTTTTTTGGGGCTAGTTTTTCGTATAAGATGCCGTCGGAGACTCCGACTTCACAATTAATTAAGAAATGGAAGGACAAGGACCGACACACGCGGGCCGCGGTTTCGGCTGAAACCACGGCCAGGCCTGCCGCGAGTGTCCTGGTCTCGGCTGAAATCGAGTCCTTGGTACTTCCAATTACCAAAACCACTCAACCGACTACCTCAGTCCCGGAGGCCCCGGCTGAGTCGGTTATTGAATTTCCAACAGAAATTGGTGTCCTGGAACCTTCCGACATCATTCCTTTAGACAAATCTACACCAGCACGTGGTGCAGCCAGGCCTCCTGCATCCATGTGCATTAAGGCATTCTCCAAGGCTAAAGCTGCTAAACTCTCAAAAGCTTTGCCTCCCAAGGTTATTCCTCAGAGACCCTCTACTGGTTCACAGATTCTAAGCTTAGCAGAGGATCTTATCTCCTTAATTAGGGGCTCTCAACCTCATCCGGACAGGGGCTCTCAACCTCCTCTAGACAAAAGGCCCAGGGTTGAGCCCTCTGATCCCCACTCCTCAGATGAGGCCTCTGATGGCTCTACTCTCTTGGACCACCAGGAGGAGGTTTTTTCGGCCTACGAGGATTCTGATGCAGAGGAATCTATTCCCTCGGCCTCTCCTCCTGAAGAGTTTTCCTTTGGGGAGACACTACACACTATGAGAGAGCATTTCCAATGGCAGGGCCAGGAATTCTCTGATTTCAGGAAAAGATTAAGGACCTTTTTACATTTGCCTCAGCATAGACCTTTAGCTATTCCTCCTGTTTTGAATGTCATTGATGATGTGTACTCTGACTCTAGCTCAACCCCTGATTCTCTCCCTCCGGCTCCTGCCAAACCTGATAGGTACTACAGGGTCCCGGACTCACATCTTTACCTTTACAAGGCCCACTCTGCTGATCCAGAAACTATTTCCCAGGGCCCTAAAGGGGTTGCAGCTGCCACTGCTAAAAATCCTCTCCCCTCTGAAAGGGAGTCCAGAGCTTTAGAGAGATGGGTTAAAAAAGTGTATACTTCTGCTACTCTTTCTATGAGGGTATTAAATTGTCAATTTCATATGATACAGTACCAAGAGTATTTGTTAGATGAATTGCATAAAAAACTGTCTTCACCTGACCCCCTAGACCGCAAGTCACTTCAGGATCTGGTACATAACTCACAACAGGTTAGCAACCATTTCTTGCAATGTGGTTATGATGCATTGGAAGCTTCATGTAGGTCAGCTATGACTGGTGCAGTCATACGTAGGCATGCTTGGCTGAAGGAACAATCTCTGCCAGACCATGTTAAAGCAAAGCTGCTGGATGCTCCACTGGAAAAGCAAAAGTTATTTGGCTCCACGGCTCAGGAGGTCCTAAAGAAATTTGAAGAAAAGGCTAAATCCGTACAAACAGTCAAAGATTTTCTCCAAGTACAACCATCAAGATTCAGCAGGAATTGGCCTTCCAAGAATTGGTCCTTTCCAGACACAGAGAGGTTTCAGAGGCAAGAACAGGTGTGCCAGAGGTAGAGGGCAAGCTAGAGGCTCCTACAGAGGACGTCAATGGCAACCTCCCAACCAGAGAGGTAATGCAGGACCTTCAACTGCTGCACAAGGACAGGCTCAATGACTTTACTTTGACACCACCAACCAGGGCTCAATTGGAAGCACCTTTGGGCGGAAAGCTTTCTTTATTCTCAGAAAATTGGCACAGTATTACAGGGGACAAATGGACACTACAAATAATAGACAAAGGATACAGGTTCCATTTCCACACATTACCAAAAAGAAAAGGCATGCCAGACCTGCCACCGAATCAAAGGGCAGAGGCTTTGAAACAAATTTCCAGCTTAATGCAAATGAAAGCTATAGAAAAGGTTCCTCTCTCAGAACAAGACCAAGGATTTTATTCCAGACTATTCCTTGTTCCAAGAAAAGAAAAACAATGGAGGCCTATTCTCGACTTGTCCGCACTGAATACTTATCTCATTGTGCCAAAGTTCAAAATGCTGACTCTACAGCAGCTCCTTCCCATGCTGGGCAAGGGGTCTTGGCTGGTAACTCTAGACCTCAAGGAGGCATACCTGCATGTCCCTATCAGACAAAGTTGCAGAAGACACCTCAGATTTCTTGCAGGGTCAGAGCATTATCAATTCTCAGCATTGCCCTTTGGCTTATCTACTGCCCAGAGTATTTCTGAAATGCCTGGCATCAGTAATGGCACACTGCAGACTTCAGGGATTCAAATATACCCATATCTGGACGACTGCCTTATACAAGCGGACAGCCAACAAACTTTAGTAAAACACTTGAATTATGCCATCCACCTACTTCAGGCCTTGGGATATACAGTCAACTTTCACAAATCAAGACTTGTTCCATCCCAAAGAATAACTTTTCTGGGTGCAAATCTAGATACAACCACCCAAATGGCCTTCCTCACAGAAGAAAAACAAAGTCAACTACCAGATTACTTCAAAAATCTGACAAGACAAACCCAGCTGACTGCAAGGAAAATCCTGCAGGCCCTGGGTTACATGGCTTCTTGCATCCTTCTGTTTCCGCAAGCAAGACTACATATGAGGAAACTACAATGGTACCTAAGGAGTTTATGGACTCAGCACAGTCACAGCCTGGAAACTTTGATGCCACTCATTCCATGCCTTCAGAAGGAATTTCTGTGGTGGGCTCAAGCAAGCCAGTCAAACAGGGGTCTGCCTTTCAGCAAACCAATAGCCAGCCAAACCATTACAACAGACGCTTCAGACCACGGATGGGGAGCGCACTTGGAGGGCAGATGCATTCAAGGTCTATGGTCACAAAAAGAGCTACGCATGCACATAAACCAAAAGGAAATGCTGGCAGTGATACATGCAGTCGAAGCCTTCAAACCCTTTCTGCATCAAGGCCATCTGCTAATAAGGACAGACAACACCACGGTTATGTGGTACATAAACAAGCAAGGAGGCACCCATTCCTATCCTCTTTGCAGGCTGGCAATGAATCTATGGGAACTTTCCTTGAAGCTCAATATACAGCTACAATCCCAGTTTGTGCCAGGGAAAGACAATATACTGGCGGACAGCTTAAGCAGAAATATCATGGATGCACACGAATGGATGCTGCGCCCGGACATCTTTCTACAGATGACACAATCATGGGGGAGGCCGGACATAGGTCTTTTTGCCTCCCCCCACAATCATCAACTGAAGAAATTCTGCTCAAGGACATACCACCCACAAGCATGGAAAGTGGACGCCCTCTCTTTCAGCTGGAGAACTCTAACAGTGTATGCATTTCCACCTCTCCCATTAATGACCAAGGTTTTACTGAAGATCAGGACAGAGCAGCCAAAAGTGATTCTGATAGCTCCGGACTGGCCAAGACAGCACTGGTACCCACTGTTAAAAAGCATGTCACGCACTAAACCATGGCCTCTTCCTCTATGGCCACTTCTACTGACACAGCACAATTACAAAACTCTGCATTCCAACCTGAAAACCTTGCAACTAACAACCTGGAAAATACCTTGACTCCTCCTCAGGATAAGCTATCCCAGAGAGTGAAAGATATTATTATGGAAGCTCGCCGACCTTCCACAAGGAAGGCACATTCAGCAAAATGGAAAAGATTTCACATTTGGAACACCACAAAGGGCCTAGATGCGACAGTGATGAACATGGCACATATCCTGGAATACTTGGCAGAAATGTTCCACAATGGTCTGTCTTACTCTTCCATTAAAATTCATGCTTCAGCAATTTCAGCAGAGTACAATACTGATCCACCTGTCTTCTCTCATCCTCTCCTAAGACAGTTTCTAAGAGGAATCAAAAACATCAATCCTCCAAGGAAACCACCTCTACCTACTTGGGACCTTAACTTCGTGTTGTAAAAACTAACACTGCCTCCCTTTGAACCAGCAGCATCTGCAGAACTACAGCTCCTGTCTTGGAAGACTGCTTTCCTTCTGGCCATAACCTCAGCAAGAAGAGTATCTGAGTTACAGGCCCTTATGGCAGTACAGCCATTTCTTATTTTTCATCAGGACAGAGTTTCATTGAGAAATCCTACATTTATGCCAAAGGTGGTATCCAGGGTTTCATTAAACCAAGCTATTCACTTGCCTACCTTCTTTCCAAATCCACAAAACAAAGGGGAGAAACTTCTGCACACCCTGGACATACACAGACAGTTGCGCTACTACTTGGACAGAACTAAAGGTTACAGAAAAACTGACCAGCTGTTGGTAGCATATGCTGCTGGTACACAAGGAAAAGCAATTTCCAAGCAGACAATTTCAAAATGGATAGGGAATTTCATTTGTTTTTGTTACTCCTTTCATGGAAAAACTGTGCCAGCTAACATTAGACCTAATTCCACGAGAGCCACAGCCACCTCCACAGCCTTCTTAAGATGGGTGGCTACCAAGGACATTTTAGAAGCTGCTACATGGAGCTCCGTGCAAACATTTGCCAAGCATTACAATTTACCATTATATTCCAGATCCAGAGCAGGCTTTGCTACAGCAGTCCTGCAGGGCATTTTAGCTACACCATCCTTTACATAGTTCCTCCACCCCCAGATTGGCTATGGTATTCTACCCATATGTGATGACTGCAGATGCATCCTTGAAGGACATAGTACAGTTTTGTACCTACCATAAATGTATATGTCCGATAGGTATGCATCTGCAGTCAGGTTTACCCTCCCTCCTTCCCCTCTGTGGTATTTCTTGGGTACTTACCCCTCTTATAGCTAGCTGGGGGGATCTATTATGGTGTATTTGTTTTTTATATTATTGTGCATGTTTGGATTTTTAAATGCATCTCTCCAAATTTAGCCTTCCTTAGAGGGCACCTGGCATCTGGGGCAAGAAAAACTGAGGAAGATGGCGTCGGCTGATGCTTTTATACCCCAGGCGCTCTGACGTCGGGGAAGGTGCGACATCAGCCGACGCCGGACCCAGACTTTGGAATCCGGCCGACCGAAGGGCTGCCCGAGGCAGGACAACCCATATGTGATGACTGCAGATGCATACCTATCGGACATCTACATTTATGGTAGGTACAAAGCAGTACTTTCCTTCCACTTCAATATGCATGGTGTATGCTCCGGTGCTTGGTCATGGCTGTGTAAAGCTTTGGACATCTCTCTCCATGCTTTTAACCACCTGACCAGAGAACATGGGTAGAATGCCCAAACAATTTGCAAGCAAAGCAAAACAGTGCATCTTTTGAGAATGAATTTGTCAACCAAGTGTGTTTTGCTCTCTCCCCATTAGGCAACACATGGAAATATTTCTCCTCTGTAAATCTTCTTTTCTGTTTATTGACTGGGAACTGTGGCAACACCACTTGCAAAGATCCATGCTGAATGGCAGCTACCCTAAATGCATCCACTATCAAGTATGGCCAAGTTCCTAGATCCTCAAAACATATACCTGGCACTCCTTGCAAGTCATAGGCCACATCTGGCACTACAGAAGGATGTAAGGTTGCCACCCCTCTGTTTATTTCCGGACTATTCAGGAATCAAATTGATTCTCCAGTAGTCCGGAAAACACTGTACAAACTCTGGTATTCTGTTTCAAAAAAGTTAACAGACTATCGGAGTTTGTAAATTGGCTGATTTACTATGCTTTTTTACAGAAAAGCATAGTAAATCAGCCGAAAGCAGGCATTAAGAATGGAAAAAGAGGGCATCCCCCACCCGATGATGTCATAGTGACATCACAAAATTGGCGGAGCATGGACGGGAGAAAGGGGAGGGGTGGTAGTGGATACTGGTGGTGTGAGCGGTATGGCCTTACTCCAGTTTTAGCTGCAACGAAAGGTGGCAACCCTAGAAGGATGGGCTCCTTCTGTATCACACACTGGTTGAATCCACATTTGCTGACATAGTTTTGGCCATGGTAAGGGCTGTAGGTTAACAGGAAGTAGCCTGTGATGCAGCCACAACCGAATGGTCAGTTTCTATTGCAAGGATGCTGGCCTCACAGTGGGCAGGCTGTAATGCAGAACCATTGTGTCGTTCTGAAGGTAGACTTTTTCCTGACTCTCCCCTCTCTGATGACCCACAGAAAAATTTCATAATGAAACCCTGTCTCTTTGCATCCTCATTCCTCTGTCGCTGAAGCTTTCATCTGATGTTGTAAATCTTTGTTTATTCATTACAAATAGGACCTCGGTTCCGTCTTTGGAACCGATACAGCCGTTTCCAAGCTCATGCCAGCCAAAAATTCTCAGCTAGGCTCTACCCATAATGCCCCTCTCCTAGTTACTCCATTATCTCATTTGCCACTTTCCTAGTCAGACGTGCTAGCCATCGCTCTCAAAGCTAAGTAGAAAATTGCTATTTTTAAGACAGTTTCTCTTCAAAATTGTTTATTTTTTAGTCGAGTTTTCTCACTGTCGCCTATAACCTAATTCTATTCCCTATCCTTTACCTTGGTAATTTAATTTCTACCATTACTGGTACTGTCCCTCTCTCCTGCCTTTGACAGACTGTTCCTTACCACTTGTGGTATTTTTTAAATACCATCTCTGGTATTCTCTCCCTTTTTCTCTCCCTCATTTTGTTTTTCCTATAGGTTAGTCTGTTTACCTTACTATGTCACACAAAGCTAAGTTGTGGTTCAAACAGTGTGACAAGTAACTCAGATACACATGATCGTTGTGTCTACTGTTTGGGCGTGGATCATATTAAAGCTGACTGTGACATTTGTGCTAGTTTTAGTAATCATACAGTAGCAGAATATAAAAATAAACTTTTCTTAAAAGGTTTACTCAAGACACCTTTTTCGGAGGCTCTATCTGGGTCAGAGGTCTCATCCCCTCCAAAGAACAAAAAACATAAGGAAAAACAGTCACTCGGTTCCTGCATCTCCATCAGTTATGGAACAGAGGCGGCTCCATGCTTTGCCGGTGCCCTCGGTGCAGACCTCTTCGGCACCAGGCTCTGTGTCTTCTCCCTCGGTGCCATCCATGATATTCACCCCTATTTCGGTTCCAACCTTGGCATCACTGACTTCGGTGCCATCCTTGGATCCAACATTGGCTCCAATGAGTGTACCTGCTTCGGCACCATCCTCAGTCACGGTGCTAACAGTTTCTTCGGCTCCATTGGCTCCAAAACTTGAATACCTGACAAGGACAAGATACTCTTCAACTTATGACCCTTTTTTGGGGCAGAGGTTTAGCCCCTTTCTAGAAAGACCTGATTCTCCTTCAGCAGCCACCTTTAGATCCACTAGGAGTTTTCTGAATTAGATCTAGTGCGGGTTGTGAGCCAGCTTCTGGCAGCCCATTCCAGCTGTACCTTCCGTCCCCTTTGGCTTGGAATATTTTGCTACATCTCCCCCTGTTTATTCTCCTTCGGCCTCTACCCAGATCCCGGAGATTTCGGTACTGATGTCCACTCTGGTGCATACTGTCTCGGCTCTGACAGCAGTGTTTCCCCTGTCGGCACCGCCCACCCTTGCTGTATTGGATCCGGTGGAGCTGATGCTGTCAGAGTAGTGCTTGGACCGTTCATACCTTGGTATTTAGCCCGGTGCCTATTTTCTCGCTTGCACTGTCTATGTCCACGGCTCCCACAGCTTCCAGTTTTCTCAGAGCTCCTCACCTGGAAGTGGGCTCCTCAGGGTGAGGTGTGACCATGGTTCCGAGGTTGTCCCTCCCAGTCCCGGGCTCCCATCCCTTCTTGGGTTTGGCTGCTGTCCAGGTGGTGGAGAGGGTCCTTCACTCTGAAGGCTCACAGTCAGCACCAATGACATAAGTATCAGAATCCCCCCAGCATGCACCTCTCCCAACCCTCTATTTTGGGACCCGGGGCACGGGAGTCACAAGAACCCTCTTTGAAGGGAACCCCTTCTCCGGAGTCCTCCTCAGAAGATCCCACTGGGGAGCCACCCCAGAAGAAACGGTGCAAGAGGAAGCAGCTTAATTCCCTGGAGGAATCTATCACAGAAGACACTGATTGTGATGAGGGGGAAGGGTCCCCACGGTCTCCTCCAGATGACGTCTCATTCGTAGACATTCTCAAAATCCTCAAGCAGCAGGGAGACTGGAAGTCTTCTAACCCTTCTGAGGAATCAGTGTTCCTGCAGGCCTTCTGTGCCCAGCCATCTACTTCCTGGATGACTCCACCAGCAGATGACCTTGTTAAACTCATTGTGCAGCATGTCTGGAAGGCCCTGGACAATGTAGAACCTGTCCCTTGGAGGCCAGACAAAATTTTATGTACACCTGAAGACCAGCCCCACTGGTCCAAGCAGCTGACAGTTGATTCTATGGTCGTGGCGGCGGCCACCAAGAGGGAACTGGCAGAAGATAATTCCACTGTCCATCCTCCAAATAGAGAGTTCCGGACCATGGACAGACTAGGGAAGCGAACCTATGCTTCAGCGATCTTTGCCATTCGGTCACTGAACTGTGTGGCACACTTTACACGCCTCTGAAGAGACCTAATTTCTGAAATGTCTTCCTCTTTGGTGGGGGTACTGCCTGATGAGGTGCGTGATACTGTCGCCTCACAGCTAGCTACCCTTGAATCCATCTTGAACTCCTTGATGCATTTGATATCTCACTCCACCGAGGGGGCAGCTCGAGCTGCCGCATCAGGCATTGTCATGAGACGTAATGCTTGGA
Source organism: Protopterus annectens (assembly GCF_019279795.1). Taxonomy (NCBI): domain Eukaryota; kingdom Metazoa; phylum Chordata; order Ceratodontiformes; family Protopteridae; genus Protopterus; species Protopterus annectens. The sequence goes on from NC_056744.1 coordinate 983,597,914, forward strand.
TGCAGTTGTGTGACTTCGCAGACCCTTTTAAATCTTCCTTCGTCAATGCACCTGTCGACAGATCTGCACTTTTTGGACCCAAAGTACGAGACACACGTACATGTATTATCTGCTGTGGGCATACGCTTTTCCAACCCCCAGAGGTCCTACTCCAGGAACCAGAAAGGAGGGCAAATGTGATTCAAGAAATCCCAAAATTTTTTTCATGACATTCATTGTGAACAATCCCCCCAGGGCAGAGGGGGCAACTCATATGGAAGACGCGCCTTTCGGGGTAGAGGGGGTCTGCATAACCAGGGAGCTAGAGATTCTTTCTCCGGCAGACCCTACCAGCGCTCCTGAGCAGCGGCCTGATTGCTTTCCTCTGGAAGCAGTTGGGGGTCATTTTTCTCTGCATCTACCAGCCTGGTATCTTATTACTACTGATGTTTGGGTGCAGAGAATAATATCCAAAGGCTACCAAATGCCATTCGATTTAACTCCCAGACCCGTTAAACGAATCCCCAATGTACCCCCCAATCAGAGGGAATTAGCAGCCTTAGAAATAGAAAAGCTGCTAAGAAAAAGAGTCATCCAGCCAGTCCCACCAGACCAGAAAGGATCCGGGTTTTACTTGAGATTCTTTTTAATGCCAAAAAAGACAGGGGACTGGAGACCAATCCTGGATCTCAGCCTATTGAACAAATTTATCAAACCTGAAAAATTCCGGATGGTCATGGTACAGTCCATTCTTCCCTTCCTAGGGAGGGACAACTGGATGTGCTCTATAGACCTCCAGGACGCATACTACCACATAAAGATGAATCACCACTCTCGGAGGTTTCTCTGCTTCCGGCTGGGGGTCAATCACTACCAGTTCAGGGCACTGCCATTTGGTCTCGTGACAGCCCCCCGCGAGTATTCACCAAACATATGGCAGTTGGTAGCTCATCTTCGAATGCAAGGATTCCACTCAACCACATGATACGTCTTACAAACTGTTGCAAGGAACAAATGTTATGGTGGATAAAGCCACAAACAAATCTTTGGTGTCGACCATTCTGTCTTCCCAAGCCCACGGCCACGGTGACCACAGACGCTTCCCTGTTAGGGTGGGGGGGCATTTCTAGGGAAAGACTGTCCAAGGCACCTGGTCCCCCATGGAGGCCAGTTTGCACATAAATGTCCTGGAACTGAGGACAGTTCTCTTAGTGTTGCAAGCGTTCCATGCATCCCTACCCTCTGGGACCATTGCAGTTCAGTCAGACAACATGTCAGTTGTCTGGTTTATCAACAAGCAATGCAGAACCAGGTCTGACCCCCTGTGTCGGGAAGCCATGAGGATTTGGCACTGGGCGATAGCTTCCAACCGCTTGCTTATAGCAATGCACATTCCCGGGAGTTCCAACTTTATTGCAGATACTCTGAGCAGGAACATTCTGATTACTCACGAGTGGTCCCTCAACCCTGTTACAGCGGATCAGATCTTCCAACGCTGGGGCAAGCCTTGCTGCGACCTGTTTGCTTCCCCCCAAACTACAAATGCAGAAGTTACTTTGCTTTGATCCCCCCTCAGGGGGAACCACCGTGGGACGCTCTAACACACGATTGGCCACCGGGTCTTCTATATGCCTTTCCCTCATTCCAAAATTTCTCCAGAAAGCTCAGAAGTTGAGAAGCAAAGTGATCCTCATTGCCCCCTACTGGCTCCTTCAAGTCTGGTTCCCATTTCTATGGCCTCATCTGATTCACAGCCCATGGATCCTGGATCATTCCCAAGACCTGTTATGTCATCCTCAGGGACCGATTCATCCGAACCTGCACAGTCTCAAGCTCACAGCTTGGTTCCTCCACTTCCAATGATTGCCAAGGCTGCCTGACATCCCATCTCCTGTTCGTGAAATTCTTCTGGCTTCACACAAACTTTCCACTAGGAAAGTTCATTCTAGTAAATGGACTACATTCTCTATTTGGGACAAAGATCAGAACTTAGACCCTTTCTCTATGCCTATTCAAAAGATCCTACAATACCTGCGTACTCTTACATGCAGGAGCCTCAGCTTCGAGGATCACTGTACATTTAGCAGCTATCGCCAGTTTTCGTAATGGTCTTGATAATTTTTCATTTATGTCGCATCGCCCATGCAAGACCTTTTTGAAAGGAGTATTACATGTTAAACCTCCGGTCAAGCCTCCCTTAGAACCCTGGGACTTGACTTTGGTACTTCAGTCTCTCACATGTTCTCTTTTCGAGTCCTTTGATTCACGTGATTTAAATTTTTTGTCATGGAAAACCTTACTTCTAGTAGCACTTACCTCAGCGAGAAGAATATCTGAGCTGCAGGCTTTGAGTGTCAAGAGACCTTACTTGATCTTCCACATGGATAGGGTGTCCCTTCGACTGACCCCTCTTTCTTGCCCAAGGTCATTTCTGGCTTTTCCATTAACCAATCTATTGACCTGCCACCTTTCTTCCCTCAACATTCTAATAGAGGGGAGTATCTTTTGCACACCCTTGATGTGCATCAGCAGCTTCGTTGTTATTTGGACAGGACTAAATCTTTCAGAAAAACAGATCAGTTGTTTGTGGCCTTTGCAGGACCAAGATTGGGTAAACCTGTTTCCAAAGTGACTTTATCTTCCTGGCTTAGAAACATAATTACCTTTTTATCTGCCAACAGAATAAGCTACCCTTACCTTCCAGAATAAAGGCTCATTCTACCAGATCTATGGCTACTTCTGTAACATTTCATTCTAGAGTCTCTATGGACGATATCTGTGCTGCAGTCACTTGAGAAAGACCTCATATCTTTATCTCTCATTACAAATTGGATTTGGCCTCCAGGGGACGAGCATCTTTTGGTTCTATGGTGCTCAGGAATTCCCTTCCTTAGGACCACCCAGGACTCAAGTAGCTGGGGACTCGGTCCTATTTGTAATGAATAAACAACGATTTACAACATCAGATAAAGAAGTTATATCTTACCATAACATTCCGTCTGTGTTGTAGATCTTTGTTCATTCATTACTTCCCACCCTCCTTCCCCCTGCCTGGACTCCCGGTGGACTTTAGGAACTCCTGGTTAGGGTATTTGCTCAGAAAGAGCCTTCTGCAATTTTTTCTACTACTACATCTATTATCTAGGGGCAGGCAAACTCGATCTGGAGTAACTAGGAGAGGGGCATTATGGGTAGGGCTTAGCTGAGAGTTTTTGGCTGGCGCGAGCTTGGAAACTGCCATATCGGTTCCAAGGACGGAACTGAGGTCCCATTTGTAATGAATGAACAAAGATCTACAACACATATGAAACATTATGGTAAGACATAACTTTTTTTTGCTGCTCCTGACAAATATGTATGCTTCATCTCTAACTGGGAATGGGAGTAAAGGAGAATTACTACACATGCAGACATTGGGTCATTTTGTCACACTGTTAGTAAAAATCACTACACTTCAGGTACGTGTTATGCAACTTTCTTTGACCTACCCAGACTGCATAATGAGAAAAGTTAGCATTCTGAACACATCCTAAGGATGGTATTTTCCAGTTTACACAGAAACAACTCCGATGTCAATAGTGGAATGTTACCCATCACATATACTTAAATGGACTCACTGCAGTAAACCCTCAACTTTGACTGGGCCATTGCCACATGAAATACAAACTCCAAGCTAGCCAAATAAGTATCGTAACTGTGGGCACAAGCTACAAACCTACAACCTTTCCCTTAACACACTGACACTTGCCTTCTCCGCTTATGACACAGTCACGAACTATAAGTCACTATTGTGTTTTACTGTGCAAGCATCCTGTACTATATTGCACTACTGCTTCTACAAAAAGTCATAATAAAAGGAAATTACCCCAAACATATGATCTACAACTAGGTAGCACTACATCTTGATAAGACCACTGCAAAATGTATTCCAGTTAAGCAAAAAAACTGAAGCTGCCATACCAAGAGCTACACAATCCATGGTGCAGTACATATGCAACAAGTGATGAAGTTAATTCCATTTTACACTGTAGGCAGAACTGAAGAGAAACAAGGACCAGTAGGTAAAAGAACTGAAGTGCAGCCATATAAACCAGAAAAATGGATTAAGTTCCAAAATGTCACATTATTATGACTGCAGGCACAAAATAATGAGCAACCTAATAATGAATGCTGTTCATAAACACAAGCTATAATGTACACAGTATTGCACCGTAGACCAAAGAACTACTTGAGTAATAGTAACCAGTAGGCAAAATCTAATGTAGGCAATATGCACAATTGAAGTGCATTACAAAATACATATTGCATAATGACTTGCATTGACGTCAGTCACTGTTATACTGCAGGCAAAAAGACTGAAGAATGACTGACCAGTAGGCAAAAGAATTAATGAGAAAGGCCCAAGTTAGTTTTAAGTTAAATATCTAACACTGGAGGTAAACCTCAGCTTTTTCTGCACAATCCTTCCCTTTTCATCCCCCCAAACAACGTAAAATATTGCTGTTACAAGCTCTCTGGAGCAAACTACTAAAATCTGAAAGAACAAATAACTAGGAGGAGAGTCATAATTGTTAAGGGGAGCACACCAAACTATGAGGTAAGAAAAAGGTTATGGAACAAAAAAGACATTTCCAAAAACTATTCTTACTTTTACCGCAAGCCAGCCAACATTCAGGAATGCTGTGTCAATGAATGACAGGCACTGCATGACATGTACAACATTTTCATACACCTGCCCACTACCTCTCAATCTCTTGGCACACTTGAACCAAAATCGTTGGTCGAACAAAGGAGTAAAGTCACTGATGCTACTTAGCTGTTATAGCAACCACATTTGGAAGTTGCCCTGACTGGTAAAGTCATACAGAAACTACTTGATGTCACGGTGAAATGGGATGTGTAAACTCTAAATTACTTTTTTATCCCATTGCTTCTGAAACAGGACCAGGAGTAATGGAAAAGTCTTCTTGGGTATCGTTGCTTAGCGCCATGACTGAATGGAAAGGTTTGTAAAGGCATACAGTAGCAGCCTACTACTAACAGAAGCTATTCAGGCTTCTGATTAAGATACTTCTTCACGTGCATTTCTAACCATGTTTTTGGAGGGCTGAATTAAGGGATGCAATTGGTTACTTTTTTGGACGTGCAGTCATGTGTTCCTTTTAAGTTGTGTCGTGTCATGTATAGCTGTGCAATCGGTAATTTTTTGGATGTGCAGTGTTATGTTTTTTTTAAATGTGTTTGGTTATGTATAGCACTGCAAACCTGTGTAACACGCTTTGGTTCAACACAGAGTATGCCTTTGAAGGATTTGCATTTGGCTGGTAATCGCTTTTCTTAAATGAGTATTCAGTAACACTAAACACAATAATTATATTACACTGAGGAAGAATCAGTGCTTCTTGAAGTACTAACTGCCGCATTACTTATTGTGGTGATAAACGACACTACCAGGGAAGAGGAATTTGCCTGTTATTGCAGTCCCTCTTTCAGAAACAAGGTGATGCAAAGCTGTTTGGGACTTCACACACCCCTTTTTACTTCACTATAAAGTCAGTTGTCGATAACATCAAGAGCTACATGAGGTTACAAATGTGGTTGCGATAATATGCAAGTACCTCATGGATTTGCTAGAAAAGCTCATTTGAGGGATGTAGAGGTGCCAAACATTGGGAGACATTCCCACAACCCCCATTACCATAGGACCTGTGGACATGAGCATAAAGCCAGGGAACGTACCATGCATTACATGGAGGATATGAAACATGAAGAACAGACCAAACATCAGGCAAACATTCTACAACATTCTCCCAGCACCTGTCCCCTGACCTCATCACAATAATTGCAGTAGACAAATCCAAAAATTGCAGAGAAAATGCATACAAACAGTTTCAAACAATGCTATGGGAACCTTAAAGATAGTGGAATAGCAGGGTTTGTGTTAGCATGCAGTAAAACAGTACAGTCTGCAGAATTCTCACAGCCCCCTGAATGTCTCAACAAAATAATGCTAGATGAAGTAAACACACTGGAAAAGTTGGACAAAGGCATAATTAGGGATTTAAAGTAATGTACTTAACTAGAACAGACTTTGCAGGAGCATGCATTACATGAACCTACATTTTTTGATGAGGAACAGACTAAAATTTCCAGGCAAACATTTACACATTGTGCAACACTGTAGCATTCTAGCAACCCTATCCCTGTCCTAAGCTATCAGTTTAACAATTCCAGGCATGCTAAACACAGAATATAGGCATAACAAGGGAGTTTTAAACATTGCCATAAGTCCAGATGAAGCAAAACTACCACAATACAAGGGCATTACTGTAGGGATGTAAAATACTGGGCTTATAAACTAATAATGATGCTAAAATAAGATTTTGCAACAGCATGTGTTGTATGATCCCACAGTTTTGTGGAAGAAAAAACAAAAACATCTGGACATTGTGAACATTCTCGCAGGCCCCATCAACCTCCTAACCTCTCAGCATAATTCAAACAGCCTCAATAACTGCAGAACAAGGTGTAACATCAGGGAGAGTTTAAAACATCACTTTAAACTTAGCAAAACAGTGTTTGCATTACCATGCATTAAGATATCAGTACATTCTGCAGAATTCTCACCCCCCTCTCCAAACTCTCGGCACAATAATTCTTGAAGTGAAAACAAAATAATGACAAAGGCATAGCATTAACAATGTGCTTATGTAGTACGTGACCCTACATTAAAAATATTCCAGGCAAACATTAGAACAGTGCAACATTCTCACAGGCCCTAACCACACTCCCAACCTTTCAACACAATAACTACGGACAATGAAAAAAATTAAAGTAATTGCATCGGTGAGTTGAACATTGCTGGTATACACAATACTAGCGTAACAGGGTTTGCATTAGTTTACATTCAAACAGCTGCTAATCACCCACCCAATATTAGGCATTTTAAACAATGTACTTATGAATTAAAAATGGTAGAACACTTTGCAGTAACATGCATTGTGTGAACCCTCATTTTTGACGAGGAACAGACCAAAAATACCAGGCAAATATGTAATTGTGCATTTGAGTGTATTAAGACATCAGTGCATTCTGCAGAATGCCCACAGCACCTAACCCCTATTGTCTCAGCACAAATCTGGATGAAGTGTTAAAAAAACAAGACAAAAACATAACAGAAACCAGGTGCTTATACATTGTGTGACTTGAGTTTAACAAAAAAATGCAAGGCAAACACTTGAGCACTGTGCAACATTCTCACAGCCCCTAACCACGCTGCCTACCTCTCAGCACAACTAAGGACAAAGCAAAAAAATTGTCACAGAACAAAGCTGTAGCGTCAGGGATAGTTGTAAACATTACTGGTGTACACAATAGTAGCATAACAGGGATTACAGTAATGTACATGCAAACATCCATACATTTTGCCACATTCTCACAGCCACTAAGCTGCCTACTAACCTCTAAGCACAATTCTGGACAAAGGAAAAAGTTATAGAACAAAGTTGTAACATCTGGGATAGTTGTAAACATTGCTAGTATACACAAATACTGGCTTAACAGGGTTTGTATCTGTACACATTAAAACATCTGTACTGTCTACAGCATTCTTACAACCCCTATCCCTCCTACCAATTTTTCAGCACAATTAGACAAAACAAAAATAAGCGAATGAAAATTCTTGGGCACAACTGACTCCACCCCCTGATCTGCTTAGCACAAGAATTCTGCACAAAAAAGTAATGCAGTCATCTCCCTAGATTACCTGACCCCCCAACCCAATGACTTCATCTTGACATTACAGACAAACCTCCCTTTCTCAGTCTGTTAGCAGAAAAATTATGGACAAATATAAAACAGTGGTAAAACCACAACCAGCACCCCCCCGCCTCAACCATGTTAACACAAGAATAGTGGACAAAAGTAAAACACTTGTACAACTGCAACCCCCCCCCCCCCAATCCTCTTAGCACAGAAATTCTGAACAAAGTAAAATAGCCCATCAACAAGTTAGGAACAAAGTACCAAATAAAACAAACTTACAAATTATAGGCCCAGAACAATCTTCCCACTATCTAAACTCCTAGCATGATGCATTCATTCTCAACTGCTGCAGTATCTCACGACCAATAATTTACTTGCCAAATCCCAACACTGCTTCAGACCTCATGCTAAACTGCCCTCCTCAGTTGTACCAACACCATCACTTTAGAAATGAAGGTAAAATAGGATCATCTGTCTTTCTAGATTTGTTAAAGGCCTTTGACACAGTCTCTCACAACAAACTACTAACTACTTTCACTACCCTTAATCTCAGCCCCCTAGCCCTCAAATAGTTCCAAAGCCACCTAACAGGTCATAAACAGGCAATAAAATAGCTCCAAGATCTACCCCCTCTACTCCCAGTCACATTAGGAGTCTCACAAGGCTCCATCCTTGGTCCACCTCACTTTAGTGGATTTACTAAAAACCTCAATACTGCCACCTCCCTAGCATCCACAATCCAATATGTTGATGACTCTATACTTATGTGCCGCATCTGCCATGCAACAACTCATGTCCCAATCCAGGCTGAAATAAGCCAATCTTTACCACTTACCACGTACTCCTAAAACTCTTCATTTAGACATCACGTCAAGACCCCCCACCTATCCCTGGTCTAACAAACTCCAGTATCCTTTTCTTCCCTGTCCCATCATTTATCTCCCCTCCTTTTCATCACCCCTATCCCATTCTCTGTACCCTTTACGTGTACAGCATAGATACTAGCTATAAAAATAACGAGCTTACTGTACCTCATGCCCCCAATAAACTCGCACGCTCTCCTCCTAACCAACTGGCAATCAAAATTAAATGTATATTACAGCTCACATTCCCTTATAGTATCCCTCATAAAAACAGATAAACCATACATATTCTACATATTTCTACCACTTGTGTACTAAGATGAGCTTTTCTCCCTGGCCTCCACTGAAAATGGGTTCTGTCCCAGTCAGACTATCCAGTAAACAAATGTAAAATAAAACTGGTGCAACCACAGTCCCTCACCCCCAAATCCTCTTAGCACAATGCATTACTACACAAAAGTAAAAAAAAAAAAAAAAAAAAAAATGGTACAACCACAGCCCCCCCCCCCCACCGGGTCTATATCACAACGTCGTAGACACATTACTTCGAATGTGTCTTCATTGAACCCATAAAAACGAAAACTGAAAACAGTGAAAGTACATATGAGCGATTTCTTTCCCTGGGAAAGAAATCGTTTGTCCAGAAAAAATATATATAGCACTACACACAAAACAAAGTGGGGGCTTTGCCCCCCACACCCCCCTAACTAAATATACCAACTCCGAGATAGCACTACAGTTTACAAAACCGCAAACTACCAGAGGCGGGCAAGCAATTTCTCTCCCAGGGAAAGAAATCGCTCATATGCCCCATTGCTGTTTTCAGTTTTCATTATTTTAACTTTGGCGAAGACGCATTCGAAATTATGCATCTTTGATCTAATAGGAACCCTCACCCCCCATAATATTTTTAGCACAAGAATGCCACACAAAAGTGAAATAAACTGGTAAAACCAGAGCTCCCCCAAATCCTCTTACCACAGGAACTCTACACTAAAGTAAGTGATGCAATCACAGCCCCTCACCCCTCCATCCTCTTAGCACAAGAACAAGATAAAACCCTCACCCCCACCAGTCTTCTTAGCATAAGAAATATGCACAAAATAATGCAATCACCTTCCTTGGTTACCCCCACCCACAAAAAATAAATAAAGTTAAAATTAAACCCAAAAACTAAACTTTTATGCTGTTAAGAAGGCTGCTACCAATCCTCTGCTAATTCTTCTGAAGACTGACCTGCTGTGCTTGCTTTCCCTCCAGACCACTGCATTCCTTTTTAAATTGCCCTTAAAAGAACAGTTTTCCAGAGCTTTTAGAAATTGCACTTAGGACAGTTGAAAATAATGATGTTAAGTTGTCTATCTCGCCTTCATTCTTGCTGGTTGGGCTCGGAGCCGATCTTCGGCTCCGACTCGGCCATCTTCTAAAGCTCGAGAGCTACATACTGGCTCGACGTCTCCCCATATCCCATGATACCTGGCACTAGAAACCCAGATATCGTTTGCCGCTTCAGCTGCGAGGTTGCTATACTGGCTCAGGTTGTATAAAACCTTTATATTGTGTCTTTTTCTGTCTTAAACTAGTTAAAATTAGCATAGAAGTTATCGTTAGAACAGATTGTGATAATCTTGAAGTGTTCGTGTGTGTATCCTTGTTTTTTCCTCAGAAACCTTTAGTCATTTAGAGAGTTCCCCTCCCCCCTTCTCTTCTCTCTTAAGGTTTTCCGTTTAAGTTAGAGGATTACCTTATATCTAAAAGGTGTCCGTTTAAGTTAGAGGATAACCTTTTTTTCTTCCCTTCTCTTAAAAAAAAAAAAAAAAGTTAAAGTTAGTTAGCTAGTTTTGTTATAGTTTTTGTAGTGTAGTGCTTCTGGTAGTCAGTTTTTTACTGTAGTTTGTTACCTTAACCTTTTTGTGTGTGTGTTTTTCCTTGGATTTTTCTTTTGTCAGGATCTCTAAGGATTCTAAGCCGTCTGGATTCAAGAAGTGTGACTCATGCTGTCAGAAGATGTCTCTGACAGATGGTCACACTTCTTGTGTTTACTGTCTGGGCAACGTGCACCTGCAGGACTCTTGTTCGATTTGCCATGCGTTCAGTCCAAGAGTCCTGCAGGAGCGCCAAAACAAGTTGATCTTGAGGGGTCTACTTAAACCCCAAGATTCACTGGTGAAAGCTCAGCCCGTGAAATCTTCCATGCCACCTAAACCTTAGGCTCCCAGCTCAGAGCCGTCGTTGGGTGAAGTCATACCTTCCATCTCGGCTCCGGCTGGAACCAATGTTCCTACCTCCCAGTCGGCTCCGACATGTTCTTCGGAGCCATCTGAGAGTCAAAAAAGGTCAAGGTCCCCTTCCTTGGAGGCTATACGTTCTGCTCCAAAATCGCCTCTGCTCCAGTGAGAGCGTAGTCACCGCTCATCACACTCTTCTCAGTCCTCAAGACTTTTGGACCATGACTTGGAAAGAGTGGTCAGTAGGCTGCTAAAATCGCAGGCCCTAGCCAAAATGTTGTCCAGTCCCCTCATCAGGCATCGGCTCCGTCCACAGCTATAGAAATTCCTCCTCCAACTCATCCTTTGAGCTCAGAGCTGGAGTTTGTTGGGGTTCGAGTCGTGGAACCGTCGCCTCCGATACCTTTTCCTTCGGTTCCCTCGTCGGCTCTGATCCCTTTCATAGTACCGACCTTGGAGAGATCTGGGCGCCGAGACTCCTTGGTCAGCTCCGAGGGGGCGAGTGGCATTGGACCCTTGTTCGACCTCGCTCTCCCTCTCGATGCTTCGGCACAGGTGAGCTTGGCTCCCACATCTGCCTCTGAGCCGTCTCCCTCGGTGTGGGGAGGGCTTCTGGTTTCTTCGGAGCCTGAGCCTTCTCTGCGTCTGGGTAGGGACGCCTTCGAGGTGATGAGTGTACTGGCCCCAGAGTCAGTCCCACGATCGACCCCATTGGCTCCTCCCCCTAGGGTGCCTGCATCAGCCTCTGCCCCTCTTCCAGACCCCAAGCGTGGGGATCCAGCACTCCAGGACACCCCTTTGGGTGTATCCTCCTTTTCTGAGGCCTCCCCTGATCTTTCAGAGGAGCCACCTCGCAAGAGGAAATGCAAGAGGAAGCATGTTGACTCCCCCCGAGTCTGTCAAATCGGATACAGACTTAGAGGAGTCGGAAGGGTCCCCATGATCCCCCTCTGAAGATGTCTCCTTCTCAGACATCCTTGAGATGCTTAGGCAGAGGGGAAACTGGACTACCCTAAGCCCTTCCGAGGATGAGTCGGTATTCCTGGACGCGTTTGGATCCCGACCTTCCACCTCCTGGGTGTCTCCACCTTTCGACCCACTGATGTCTGTGGTGGCATGGAAGGCGTGGACGTCTCCAGACACAGTGGAACCGACCCCTAGAAGACCTGCCAAGTTCATTACTGCCCTGCAGGACAAACAGTTCTTGACCAAGGGTGTCCCCGTTGATGCCATGGTGGTTGCAGCAGCCACAAAGAAGCAGTTGGCTGAAACTTCATCTGTCCATCCCCCTAACAAGACGACCAGGACGATGGACAGATATGGGAAGCGGATGTTCTCTTCAGTGACCTTTTCCATGCGGTCCCTGAATTACCCGTGCCACTTTACCAGTCTTCAGAGGGATCTCCTGAAAGAGCTTGGAGATACCCTCCAAGATCTATTAGCTGAGGGGGCCCAGGCTAAGGCAGCCTCCCAGCTGGCGACTCTCAATTCAGTGGTAAACTCCTCCATGAGACTCATTTCGTATGCAGCTGATGGTGCGAGTAGAGCCGCTGGCACAGGCGTGGCCCTAAGGAGGCACGCTTGAATGCGGCTATGAAACTTTGCGGAACCTTTCAGAGCGTCTTTCACCAACACCCCTTTTGATGGTTCCTCTCTTTTCGGATCACAGGTGAAAGATACCCTTACCAGGTGTGAGCAGGAAGGCAAGACTCTCTGTGCCGTAGGAGTCCGTTTTTCTGCTCCTTCCGGACCATATCCTAAGGGTCAGAAGAGTGGAAAGATGTGATTCCGAAAATCCCAAGGAGCCTTGCTGGACACACGTGGTGAGTTTCCCTCCAGAGGCAGAGGAGGGAACAATAACAGATGCTGCCCTCGTGGCAGAGGGGGTCCGCAAAACCAGGGCAGCAGAGAATCTTTCTCTGACAAGCCCTTCCAGCATCCCTGAAGGGTTGCCCGGCTGCTCACCTCTGGTAGCAGTCGGGAGAAGATTATCACTGTACCCAAGAGCCTGGCAAGAAATAACACAAGACAAATGGGTACAATCCGTTATTTCCAGAGGCTACAGAATTCCCTTCGTTCATGCTCCTTTATTGTCAGACAAGTCCCTTCCAGATGTTCCACCCAATCTAAGGGATCAAGCAGTTCAAGAAGTTTCAAAACTGCTAAGAAAAAGGGCCATCCAGCAGACCAGCAAGGATCCGGAATTTGCTAAAGGTTCTTTTTGGTACCAAAAAAGACAGGGGACTGGAGACCCATTTTGGATCTCAGCAGACTAAATAGGTCTGTACAAAGAACGAAGTTTCGGATGGTCACGCTTCAGTCCATTTTGCCCTTCCTGGATCAGGACAATTGGATGTGCTCCATAGATCTTCAGGATGTGTACTACCATATCAAAATGGACAGGCACTCCAGAAGATTCCTGCGCTTCCGGCTGGGAGCCAGCCATTATCAGTTCAGAGCTCTGCCCTTTGGTCTCACCACAGCCCCCAGGGTGTTCACCAAATGTATGGCAGTAGTTACCGCTGACCTGAGACGGCAAGGATTCCAGGTGTTTCTGTATCTAGATGACTGGCTCCTCACTGCTACCACCAGGCATCACCTTCTGCAAGCCAGAGACTATACTATCCAGATGTGCTCCAGACTAGGTATCACTATAAATTTCGAAAAATCTGCTTTGTCGCCTTGTCAGTCTATCATCTTTATAGGCGCAAACTTAAATACAAGGGACAGCTCAGCCAGCCTTCCACCAGACAGGGTGTCAGCCATTCAGCAGCATGTCCAAGTCTTGTTACAATGCAAAATAATTCAAACCCTGGGTCTCATGGCAGCAGCAATCATACTCATCCCGCTGGCACGTTTTCACATGAGGATCCTCCAATGGCTTCTTTTTACCCAATGGTCCTTCCAGCAGCTTCCCATGTCTCACATGATTATCATCACAGAAACATGCAAAAAACACCTTGCATGGTGGATGGTCTCCTCATTAGTTCCCCTGGGCAGACCATTTGTTCTTCCCCCTCCAGTTGCTACAGGGACCACGGATGCCTCCCTGATCGGGTGGGGGGGGGGGGCATTATCAGGGCAGAACAGTCTAGGGTACCTGGCAACCTCAAGAGTACCATCTGCACATAAACGTCTTGGAGATGAGGGCTGTGCTTTTAGCGTTGCAAGCTCTTCAGGACTCTCTTCCTACCGGGACAATTGCAATTCAAACGGACAATATGTCAGTTGTATGGTACATCAACAAGCAGGGCAGAACAAGGTCCTACCCCCTATGTCGAGAAGCACTCAGACTCTGGCAATGGGTGATCTGTTCCCAACGGTTTCTGACTGCAACTCACATCCCTGGGAAATCCAACGTCATAGCAGACAGGCTGAGCAGAGCTATTCTCATGCCTCACGAGTGGTCCTGAATCAAGCAGTAGCAGACCAAATCTTCCGCAAATGGGGACAACCTTGCTGCGACCTCTTTGCTACCCCCTTCAACAGCAAATGCAGCAACTTCTTCTCTCTCCTACCACATCCAGAGCATTCCCCCAGAGACGCTCTAGTCCACGATTGGCCTCAGGGACTCCTGTACGCTTTCCCTCCCTTTCCCCTAATTCCCAAGCTGATTCAGAAAACTAACGTGTTGGGTTGCAGAATGATCCTCATTGCTCTATACTGACCTCGACAAATATGGTTTCCATTCCTTCATCGTCATCTTGTTGAGCAGCTTTGGACTTTGGACCCAGCTCCAGACCTCCTGATCCATCAATCGGGTGGACTGCATCATTCTCTACAATCTCTCAACCTCACAGCTTGGTTGCTCCACTTCCAACCCTAGCCAGGCTTCCTGATATCTCCCAATCGGTGCTTGAAATCATTTTATCATTGCACAAGTCTACCACTAGAGAAACTTACGCTAGTAAGTGGAAACGTTTTTCTTCCTGGGCAGAGGCCAAGAATATAGACCCCTTTTCAGCCCATGTTCACCACATCCTGGAATTTCTTGCGGAGCTCTTTCATTCTGGGTCCTCTTCCACTACAATTAGAGTGCAATTAGCTGCAATTTCAAATTTTCACATTGGCCTTTCAGAAAGTAACATAATGTCACATAAGCTTTGAAAGGCCTTCCTTAAAGGAACCACTCTGCTCAGGCCCCCGATTAGGGTTCCTCCACCTCTGTGGGATCTGAATTTGATTCTATCCTCTCTAATTTTGCCACCCTTCGAACTTGCAGCTTCCTGTCCTTTGAAGTTATTATCTTGGAAAACACTTTTTCTGGTAGCAATTACTTCAGCGAGAAGAGTTTCTGAACTGCAAGCTCTTTGTATACGTCCCCCATACCTAGTGTTCCACAAAGACAGGGTTGCTCTTAGGGTCTAACCCTTCCTTCCTTCCTAAGGTCTCTTCCGAGAATAATTTGAACCAGTCCATTGACCTTCCTGTATTTTTTCCTAACCATTCCAACAGGGCAGAATATAAATTACATCAATTAGATGTTCACAGGCAACTGTGCTTTTATTTGCATAGGACCAAGGACTTCAGAAAATCGGATCAGCTTTTCCTCTCTTATGCAGAGGGCAAACAAGGCCTACCAGTATCAAAAGTAACTTTATCTAGGTGGCTGACTTCTATCATAACCCTTATTTATCAGCTGAGGAAGAAAGAATTGCCTGTTAAACCTAAGGGCCACTCCACCAGAGCATTAGCTACTTCTGTTGCGTTTCAAGCCAGGTTGCCCATGGAATCTATCTGTGCAGTGGCCAGTTGGGCAAATCCTCATACTTTCATCTCCCATTATAGACTGGACGTGGTTTCCAGGAGCAGAGCTGATTTTGGTTCCACTGTTCTGAAGAGTCTGTTCCACTGAGCCACCCAGGATATTAGGTGCTAGGGATGCTGTCCCATCCAGCAAGAATGAAGGCGAGATAGACAACTTAACATAAAGAAGTTATGTACCTACCATAACGTTCCATGTTAGTTGTCTCCTCTCGCCTTCTTTCTTGCGTCCCACCCTCCATCCCCCTATCCTACTCGACCGAGAAGAGTTTCTCTATGGAGCTACACTGGCTGAGTCTTCTCTGACTATCCCATTCTACCTAGTAGTCTCTATAGTTGGGCTTAGGTATGATAGGATAGGATACCTTCATTACTTTGTCTGATGTTAGTCTCACCAAACGACATCTGGGTTTCTAGCACCAGGCATCATGGGATATGGGGAGAACTCGAGCCAGTATGTAGCTCTCAAGCTTTAGAAGATGGCCGAGTCGGAGCCGAAGATTGGCTCCGAACCCAACCAGCAAGAAAGAAGGTGAGAGGAGATAACTAACATGGAACGTTATGGTAGGTACATAACTTCTTTTTCTTCAACGACCACACTGCTCCAAAGGCTTGAATCCACCATTGATCTGTTTTCTGAGGTAGTCTGTCCTTACGATGGTCCAAACCCTGCTTGGTTTGCTACTGATATGCTAAAAGGAAAACTCCTCCGTTTAAAAACAAGATAAGTAATCCTTATTAGCCACACATGCCTTTTTAAAGGCAATTTTTAAAGGAAGTGCTTTGCAAGGACCAGTCAGGTCCTTGTTTCATCATTTCCTTTTTTAAAAAAAAAAAAAAAAAAAAAAAGAGGAGAACTTAGTTCCCAGGCTGCTGCAGCCAGTCAGATCCTTTGCTTCACTGAGGCAGACCTGATTAAGTGCAGCTTCCGAACAAATCAAAAAAAAAACCCGGAAAAACAGTTTGGAATTGTACAGTGGCATCAAGGAACTGTGTGAACGTCCACAAGGTGCTGAGTCGAGGAAGAAACAGACAGAGCAAACCACGGCTGCTGGATGGGGGCCCTTATTTGCGGGGAGATAATCGGGGGTTCCCCGCATCCACTGGTTTTGCAGGTGCCTACCGCCAGCTATAATAGTTAGTCACACATGGTCTTTATCTTTTATTTATTTTTTTAAAAGCTGTTGCTTTTAAAACTTGGGCTTATTGTTATCTAGAAAAGGAGCTTTTTTAATGCTGCTTTTGTTTTTTATGATTTTATAGGTTGATAGGTGTGTAGTAGGCTAATGACCACTGGGGCCTTTTTAAGCCTAGCCATGCATCCCAAATCTCTATCAAGTTCTGGTGCCCTTGGTAATTGTAAGCAGAGACTTGGGAGCTGAATCCTTTACAGGCTGTCTTTGTCCATTAAAGACATAGTTGCCAAACTAGGGATGAATTTCTGGTTCCCCATCTAGTTGTCCAAATTGCACTTGAATTGGGGTAGGGAAGAACTCTGCATCACATGCATGGGGAGCCTGGTTCAGGAAAGAGGTAGTCTGTAGAATACACAGCTGTCTCTTCAGCAGGTCCTAGTTATAGCACAACTGAGGTTTACATCTTTAGAGCAGGTAATTCTGGTGTTCTTTCTTTTGTGGATATGTATGAGGTCTATCAGAGTGAGGTCTGCTGATATATGTCAGGCATAGATCTGCAGTCAGCAGCCTGTAGAAGACAGAATACAGTGATAGGGCTTTGAGGCAGTCTGCATAGGATATGTTATTTATGCCCTGTATTCTTTTAGCTGTGAACCTTTGTGGATGTTCTGATTGTTGGATGTGCCCAGTTAGGTACATACCAGTGGGGCATTTTACTTGATGATATGTCTAATGAATGCCGAATATAGTCGAGCAGTGACCTCATTGTACTTAGATGCCATACCTTTGTTTATAAGTTGCACCACATTGAATGATTTCTGCACTTCCGTAGACACATGGTGGTCAAAAGCTAGATCACTGTTTATTTGTGTTCCTACATCTCTGACTAATGTTTCGATTCATAGGGAGTGTGTAGTCAATATGACAGTTGCAAGGGGTGGTTGACTTCCCAAAGGATACTGTTATGCATTTCTTGGCATTTATTTTTAGTCAGTGGTTCTGACATCAGTTTTTTTGTCTCTGTCCTCCTATCTTGGAGAACATTAGTGTCAGGTGGGAGATTCTGTGATTGTGCCTAATTTGCAATCTTTTACAAATTTGACCAGCCAGAGGACTTTAATGTTGGCTTATTTGAGCTATAGGTTAAAGGAATGTGATACTGCATTGCTGTTTTTATAATGGTAATTACATCTGATCAAGTATATGTGGAAGCAGAAAGAGTTGCAAACAAAAGTATCAGAAATATTTGTTTAGCTTTTCAAATAAGGGATCAGAAACATTTGTTTAGCTTTTTTAGGTGCATCAGAATTATAATTTTTTTGTTTTGTTTTTATTTCAAAGGTATGTCCGAGCTGAGGTGCTAGCTGGGTTCGTTAATGGCCTTTTTCTCATCTTCACAGCCTTTTTTATTTTTTCTGAAGGAATAGAGGTATGTTATTAAACTAGCTATAATCTGAGTCCTAAATTTTGTTTAGAATGCAAGATGATATGTTCTTGTTCACTAGGCAGTGATATGTATGTATAAGTAGCTCCTTCACAGTATTTTACTGCTGTTAATGAAAGATCTTTATAGTTATTGACATTCTTAACATTAAAAATAAGCACATTAAAAATTACAAAATTGATATAATTTTCAAAGTGAGATGTGATATAGTTATGATGTGTCATTATCCCTTTCTTCACAGTTTTGATGGGTATGTAGCCTTCTCAGCATTCAAGTCAGCTTCTATTGCTTTTAATCTGAGTAATAATCGGTGTCCAGATAATGTTTGCAACCTACTTAGAGCTACATTGGACATGGTGTAAGGAGAATCTTAATTCACTTGAAGAAAGAAAGTTGTATTCTAATTGGCTGTACTTCCTAAAGGTTTTGTTATATGTTAACTGTGTAAGTCCACTGGGCACAAGTGTTGCTTTTCAGGGGTGACCTGAGAGCAGGGAACATTGTCTGGTTAAAGGCGAATTGTACCCACAGACTGAGAAAACATGTTTATTTCATCATGTATGGATGTTTCCTACATTTTAACACCACGTTTGGACTATATGTACTTTTTAAAAATATTTTTAAATGTAATTCCAGAGTCTGCCGACAGAGTCCGGCATCTTCATGTTTTAGTCTACCTCTAAGTATCACGCAATGCAGTGTTTGGCTTTAAAATATTACATCATAGCCCTTAAGCTCCTGTCAGTGCATTGACTTTACATGTCTTTTCACATATGCCCTGCTTTCTTTTAGTCAGTCAGGTTTAATTACCATTTCTTGCTTTTCAATGACTACTTAAAAGACAAAAAGGGATAATCACACAGAACAGTATGCTCAGTGCCCGTTACTTTTTTCTTTCTAAGGAGGCTAGTTTTCATTTCTTTTGTTGTACTTGAGTTGTAGTCCTTAAATGCCCTCCCCTAAACACCTTCCCTTCGTATCTGTCAAAGTGACAAAGGTAATTTGAGCTGTTTGCTGCTGTGATTGATAGCTCACACCAGTAGACAAAGTTCATGTACTATCTACCTACTTATAGTGGGACAGTATAAAATGTATTTTAGATATGTGCTGCATTCTTATCCCTGTGCAAAAGAAGTATATCCACCCCATTCAAAATGGTTTAAAACACAGCATGCCAAACTGCTTATGAAATGACTGAATATGACTCTCTCTAGCACCTTATTCTTCATGACAAAGCTTTCAGGAAATGGTCCTTATACACCGTTGCAAAATGCAGCTATAGATGTTCTTTTTTTCTGCAGGGACTGCTATGCAGTATATTTTTGAATTTGTTTTGGTTATGGGATCCTTCTCTGACAGAACAAGCTGCCTTTTCCTGGGACATGTATGTGATTGTTACTTCTAATGCAATGACAGATCGACACGGACATTTTATAGATATGTGTTGTGTAGATAGAGTATGTGTGCTGCATTTTTAAGAAGTGTTTCAAGGACTGAACGTGCATATAAATAGCAAGCACATGTTAGCTTCAGTGCCATTTTGAGACTGCAGCCAGAGAGTGAGAATTTATGAGTGTAATAGCTAGTTTGTTTATAAATTTATCTAAGTTAAAGTTATTTAGCCTCAAGTCTCATGTGTTTGTACATAATAAAGCTGCTTGAAAAGAACCCACAAAAACTCGTCTGTTTGATCCTGACTGGACGAGTGACATAATATCAGAACCGGGATTCTAGAGACTGCTATTCAGAGCTATGAGGTACAGAGTTAACATTGAAGGTAAACTAAGAGAAATGAGCACAAAAAAGGGCCAGAAATGAACCAAAGGTAATGAAAATTTGCATGAACGGTTTATTTTGTAAAAAAGATAAAACAGAGCATTACAAAGGCACAGACTGCATTATTAAAAAAACGAGAGGCACAAAAGGTTTATTAATTAAACAAAATGTTTTAAATTAAGATATTCGATAAAATGATTATCAGGAAAGCACATAACGGGTTTGGAATTACCTTGGAATTGCAAAAGAGCATGTTTAAAGCAAAATGGGCATGTTTAGAGTAAAACGAGCACAAGAAAAGTGCAATGGGCATGAAAAGGGATTAAATGAGCAAAGTGAATACAATAAGGGCAAAAAGGACACATTAAGCATAAATAAAGCAAGGCGACTGAATGTTTTTGGCAAAGTACTGTGTTTTGACATAACTACTATTTTGCATTGTATTCAGAGCATGACTAGAGCTATTCAAAGTATCTCAAAGTATGTAAAGTGCTTACAGTGTGTGCTTATTACTGCACATGTATTCCAAAGAGATTGTGTACAAAGGGCAACTATTTTGTGAAGAACAGTCAAAATACAGCCATTTCGAAAAGTTTCTTGTGCTGGGTATGTCTGTTCATAAAGTGCTGCCATTACAGAGTGTTTTGTGCACTGTAAAGAGTTGTCTAGCAAAGTACTGCCATTTTGGAGAAGTTTCAGGTGCTGTGTACTGTTTATTCGCAAATTACAGTTACTTTGAAATGTTTTTTACTCTGAGCCTCTTCTGTCCAGTTTATTTGCACAGTGCAGTTACTTTGAAGTATTTCTTATACTGATAAGAGGTGATTTCTTACAGTGCAGTAATTTCAAGATTAACACAGTGCCCGAGAGACTTATTTTGCAAAGTTCAGATATTCTTCATGTTTCACTGTTGCAGTCATTACATTTGGGTTATCTGCCTGCAGGTAGCCCTCAGCCGGCCTGAATATCAAAGTCTTGGATTCCTGCGTTGGATGCTGTCTGTTCTTCCAAGATGTCAGGTCGCCAGGAGTATAAAACATGCAGCCAACGCCATTACGTCATTCTTTCTTGCTGCGGTGCCCGAAGCAGAAACAGTTTGCAAGTGCCGGTCGGCCGACTCCTGAAATTTTCATTTTCGCGTTTCAGAATCGAAGTCTTTGAAAAAAGCTGAGTACCCCGTTGGGGATCCTTTTTCTTGTTCTTAACCGATGTCAGTAAAAGTTAACAAGTGTCATATCTGTGGAATGCAAATACCTCATAAAGATTTTCATTTGTACTGCATTCCTTGCTTAGGCCCAGACCATGACGTCCGCCGCTGTCAGTTTTGTGCCTTATTCAACCCCCGAACTATTCGTCATCGTCCTATTTTCGCAACAAATTATTTTGGTACTCAGTTTAACTATCCAGAAATGGCTTCGGTAAGCCATCCGACTACTGATATTCCGAAAAAACATAAGGATAAAGACAGAGACAGACCGCATAGGTCCAAAACTGCTGACGATGCTTCCGTTAAGCTAGTTGCCAGTTCGCCGGTACTCAGTGAGGCACTTCTGCAGTCCCTGATACCTGCTACTTCAGATTCGCAGGCATCTACTGAGACCCATTCGGAGTTTATTATGCCACGAGATGATGCTTCGACTTTGAAACCTGCGGATGTCTCTACCTTGGATGGGTCTGGAGCCGCTGTGCAGGCACCGGCTTCTGAGGGTGTATCCAGGCCTACAGATTTGGATTTTAAACCAATGCCATCTTCTTCATCAAGGCCTAAAACTCGACCCACACCTAGAAAACCGACGTCCAAACTGCATGGTCAGGCCCATTTGCCTAAAAAACAAATGCTTAGAATGGCTGAAGACCTTATTACTTTAATTAGGGGATGCCAGCCTTCCCCCTCTGAGACCTATAACTGATTTTCCTTCTGATTCTTCTGAGCAGGATTCTGAAATTTCTGTTTCTTCTCATTACCATTTCTAAATGGATAGCCCATTGCATTCATTTCTGCTATAAACATCATGGAAAAACTACCCCACAGGGGATAAGATCACATTCCACCAGGGCTTCATCTATGTCTACAGCCATCCTCAGAGGAGTCCCTACCAGGGACATCCTAGAAGCTGCTACCTGGAGCTCTGTACATACCTTCACTAAGCATTACCATATGCCTATTTTTTCTAAATCCAGAGCTGGATTTACCACTGCAATCTTGCAGGGCTTAATAGCTGGTCCTAATGCTCTCTAAATTCCTCCTCCCTTCCTTAGCTTTGGGAATCAACCCAAATGTAATGACTGCAACAATGAAACATGAAGAACATAGTACAGTTGTGTACGCTTACCATAAATGTAGATGTTCGAGTGTATTCACTGTTGCAGTCCTGGTTACCCTCCCTCCAGCCTCTTGACTTCTCTTGGCTCTACCTTCCTTCTTGTTTGGTGTATTTAAGCTTTCTGGTGTATTTGCTTTTTGTTGGAGGTGTAACCTAACATATAATTACTTCCCATTATGGGGGCACATGACATCTGGGGCAAGAAAAACTGATGTAATGGCGTCGGCTGCATGTTTTATACCCCTGACGACCTGACGTCATGGAAGAAGAGACAGCATCCAATGCAGGAATCCAAGACTTTGATATTCAGGCCAGCTGAGGGCTGCCTGCAGGCAGATAGCCCAAATGTAATGACTGCAACAGTGAATAGACTTGAGCATCTACATTTATGGTAAGTGTACACAACTGTACTTTATTCAGAGGCTTGTTGTGCTATTCAGCAAAGTTACAAATATTGGCATGAATTTCTGGCATATGTATATGTGTGTGTGTGTGTTCGTAGTTGCTTGAAAAACCTTCTCTGGTATGTGTTAATATGGCAGACAGATTTTAAAAACCCTCACCATTTGTATTTGATCAGAATATTGTAGAGAACTGGAGAATGTTTGAGCAAGAGTATGATATTTTTATACAAGCAGCTTATTCTGACAAAGATGCATGCACCAGGGCATTCATTTTGCTAAATCTAGTTGGGTCAGAGACCATTGAAAGAGAGCATTCATTTGTGTATGCACCAACAGTATATGAGGGAGAAGGTAAAAATCGTCATATTGTTGTACAAGCTGAATTAAGGGAAGACCAAGTGTTTGAAGTGCAAATTCAGAGAAATGTATAATCCCCAGACAAATATTACATTAGAGAGGCATTTGTCTTACACAGCAGATCAGAAACTAGGGAAAACATTTGCAGCTTATATAACTGACCTGAGGAACAAAGCTAAATTGTGTCGGTTTGGTGACTTAAAAGATGAGTTGATAAAGGGCTTGTGTGTGGTATTAGTAGTGCTGCTGAGAGAAAGATTTTGCTATGTGACAGTGATTTAATGTTGAGTAAAGCTATTGTGATTTGTCAAATCCTTGACGTTACAGAAAGACACACAAGTATGCTTACAAGTGATAAGAGCATGGTTTCAGCAGGCCCCAGAGCAAATGTAGACAGCATGCAACATGTGGTTAGCAGAAGCAGGTCTAAGCACGTGGTAGCTACAGCCCCTGCAGTTTTTCTGGGGAAACCACATAGTTTTCCAGAAAGTTCTAAGAAAGTAGACATGCTCCATGCAATTTAAGAGAGAGTCAGCAGCACCCAAATCCAGCTTTATTGTTAACTGTCGCTTTTGTGGTGCCAGTCATTAGTCTAAAAGAGACAAACGCGTAGCATTTGGTCAGCAATGCCACAAGTGTTAAAAATGGAACCATTTTCAAGTTTTGCAAATCAAGTAAACCTCGCACAGTTATAAAGAAGGGTCACTCAAAAAAGCAAGTTGATCATATAGAGAGCTGCAATTCTGTTTTCTATGTAGATAGTTTATCAGTAATTGGTAAAAAGGTTGATGCAGTGACTTTGTTGGCAAAGAACAAAGTGTTTTCTACTGTCCAGATCAATGGTAAATCCACCAAGCGCAAAGTAGGTAGTGGTTCAAGGTGTAGTGTTATGTCAGCAGACACAGTTACTAAAGTGAGAGTTGGTGAACAACTCATTGTGGCTAGTTGTGCGAAACTTGTTGCTTATGGAGGTAAAGAAATTCAGACCGAAGACTCAGTAGTGCTTTAATATTATTTGGCTAGGAACTGTTACAGCTTGTTATTCTCTGTAGTCCGAAAACCTGTGCAGTTGTTATTTGGTATCAGAGACAGTTTGAGAAAGAATCTGCTTTCTTTTACCAAAGAAGTTCATCATATAAGCACATGTCCTAGTTCTAATTTTTCTGAAGCCATTTTCTCAGAGAATGCTGATGTTTTCAATGACATGTTGGGCAAACTTCCAGTTGTGTATTCTATGAAGTTAGACCCAGAGGTCAGTCCAGTGGTCAGACCAGCAAGAAAAGTTCCAATAGATATCTATGCAGGATAACGTTAAAGCTCAGTTGGATAAAATGGTGCAGCAAGGTGTAATTTGTCCAGTGACACAGAATCAACTGAATGGGTGTCATCCGTGGTAGCAGCCCACAAGAAAGGCTCAGACGAAGTCAGAATATGTATTGATTGACCCAAGAGATTTGAACAAGACATTAAAGAGACTGCATCATCCAATGCGTACAGTTGAGGAAGTTGCAGCCCTAATACCAAATGCCACTGTTCCTTTTGTCTTGGATGCAAAAAGTTGATTTTGGCAAGTGATGCTTGATCACAAATCCTCAGTACTTTCAGTACCCCATTTGGCAGGTATAGATTCCTTAAGATGCCATTTGGAATAAATTCTGCAAGTGAAGCCTTCCAGTGTGCAATGGAGCCAATCTTTTCAGGTTATCCTTGTGCCATAATAGTAGATGATTTACTGGTTGGAGGCAGACAAAAACTTTAAGAAAGAAGAGCACGTGAAGTGAACTTAAAGCTTAGTCTCTAAAGTGCAAATTCAGACTACCAGAAGTTACATATGTAGGTCATTTATTTACTAGCACTGACTTGTCACCAGATCCGTCCAAGCAAGCAGCCATTCTTGAGATGCCAGCACCAGATAATGTTTAATCTGTACATCATTTTCTTGGCATGGTCAGCTATTTAGGCAAGTTTATGCCAGACTTCAGTAAGTTGACAGCACCTTTGAGGGAGCTGGCCTGCAAAAATGTTATATGTTCTTGGTTGGAACAGCACCAGAAAACATTTGGAGACCTTAAGCAGAGAATTGCCACCCCACCTACATTAAGATGCTATGATGTCAATAAACCAGTCACTCTTTCCTGTGATGCTTCAAAATTTGATCTTGGCACAGTTATTTTTTTAAGAGGGCAGACCAGTAGCCTATGCATCTAGAACTCCTACCCAAACTGAAATGCAGTATGCTCAAATTGAGAAAGATCTTTTGTCAATAGTATTTGCATGTCCAAAGTTTCATGACTGTATCTATGATCAAGCTATTCAGATTGAAACTGATCACCAGCCTCTAGTTACTATTTTAAAGAAACCTATGCATTCGTCTCCTACAAGATTACATAGAATGTTGCTCATATTGCAAAAGTACAACTTCAAAATGGTCTATACAAAAGGCATACTTCTTTATCTGGTTGATACCTTATCCAGATTGCCCAGAAATACAGTGGAACAGCTTCATGCAGAGAATTTTGACTTTGACGTCATGGAAGTGTGTAGGTTTTCTACCACGAGACTTGATGAGCTGAGAGATCATACAAAGACTGATCCAGTTTTGCAAAAGCTCAACCACTACATTAATATTGGATGGCCGTCAAAGCAATCTAGTGTACCACTTGAAGTGCAAACTTATTTTCCTTGCAGAGATGAGATGTTGATGGAAGATGGTATTATTTTCAGAGGTTCTAAAATTGTTGTTCCTGCTTCCTTACAACACGAATATATTTAGATTTTGCATCTTGGTCATCCAGGTTACGAATCTACCAAAAGAAGGACAAGAGAACTAGTATTTTGGCCTTCTTTAGTAAAAGACATTGACAAAATACTTTCTTCTTGTTCAGTATGCAATAGTACTAAACCGCATTTCCAAAAAGAGCCACTTCAACTAAATCAAGTTCCTGAACTACCTTGGCCAACAGTAGCCACTGATATATTCGAGCGGGGCAATCAGCATTTGTTAGTGTTGGTAGACTCTTATTTGAACTGGTTTGAGATTAATTTTTTACCTAATCTAATGTCCACTGCTGTTATCACTAAGTTGAAATGTCATTTCTCAGTCCATGGTAGTCCACATTGTTATTTCTGACAATGATACTCAATTTACTAGTCAGTTGTTTCAGAAGTTTGCAAGAGAATGGGACTTTGTACATGTTACTAGTAGTCCATAATATCCACAGTCAAATGGAGTAGCTGAATGTGCATTACAGAGTGCAAAGCAATTACTTGAGAGGTCAAAGCGTGACAATACCGATGTCTTTTTGAATTTACTTAATCTCAGAAACGTACCCCATGACTATATACTTGGCTCGCCTGCTTAGAGACTTCTATCTAGGTAAAGCAGAAAACCAGTTTGTTGAGGCCTAAAGCTAAGAACAACTTAACAGACCCCAATTATTCAAAAAGCATTCTATCCAGAAGTCCAGCTGTGATAAGTTGAGCAGATTTCTTCATCTGTTGAAAGGCGAGACCGTGAGGATACAAACAGTGAAAGGTTTCGACCTGCTTGGTCAAGTAACAGGTATATGTGTCTAGTTGAGATCCTACTTCATAGAAGCTGAGGGTGTAGAGTACAGGATTAACTGCAGACATCTTCTTCCTGTACCAGAATTGGTATTGCAGCATTGTTCCTGTGATACAGACTCTAGCTCTCAGAGCAATCCAGACAATGTTCCTGATGTTCATCGTGCATACAGCTGCAGTAATCACATATGGGTTCTCTGCCGTCAGGCGGTCCCTCGGTCGGCCGAATTCCAAAGTCTTGGTCCGGCGTTCCAGACAGTGTTCCTGTTGCAGAATGTGTCTTAACTTCTTCTTCCATTCCTGATGATGTTCCTGATGTCCCTAACGTTGAACATTCAGCATGGACCGTCCCATTTGCTAGACCTCTTTCTAATTTGTATGTCACATGATTTGATCGTATTTCCAGACGTAGCGTGAAACACACAGCAACCTGGACTTGATTGTATATATCTATCTAGTTCTGTTTAATTGCATGACAAAGAATTATTTGTATTGATTGCATGTCAGCTGATGATGTCAACGTGGCATGACTTATTTCTCAAAGGGGTGGTGTAGAATAGTGTGTTTGTGCTGTATCTTTAACAAGCGTTTCAAGGACTGAATGTACATATACATAGCAAGAACGTGCTAGCTTCAGTGCCATTTTGAGAGTGCAGCCAGAGAGTGAGCATGTATGAGTGTAATACCTAGTTTGCTTATAAGTTTATCTAAGTTAAAGTTATTAAGCCTCAATCCTGATGTATTTATACATAATAAAGCTGCTTGAACAGAACCCACAAAGACTTGTCTTTTTGATCTTGACTGGACGAGTGACATGTTGCATCATTCACCCTGAAAGGAAGTCGTATATCACCGGAGTTGAAACAGATTATAATGTAGCATGCCATGTTTTGTTAGTAAATTGTTTGAAAAGCACTGCTGTTGCTGCCTGTCTTTAAAAGTCCATGTATTAGTCCCCCATTGAGTGGAAGGTTTTCCCTGTTCCCCACTGTTGTGGAATTCTAGAGTTGCTATATATAATTAGCTGGGGATGTGAGGGGTGTCACCCTTCTTGTGGGTAGTACAGGGGAACTTGCCCCCTGCAAAAAGCAGTGGTTTGCTGTTTTATATTATTTTCAGTTGTTTGTGCAGTTAAGTAAATGGTTCAGTGTTTTGTGATTTAGCATTTTTGTTGTTTGACCAGTGACCAAATCGTGCTCTGAAAAAGGCGGAGGAGTAGCCCTTCTATACACTTCCTCCCTAGTAGTTACTCCATATAACAAACCTACTCCACACTTTAACAATGCCGAACTTCTCCTTACAATGCTGCAAATCAACAATCACAAACATATATGTATAGCTTCCCTTTACATCCCACCAGGGGACAATATTTCCACACTTGAACTCATCCTCTCCTGGCTATCTAGTAACATTAAAAATGAAACCATAATCTAGGAGATGTTAATATTAACTGGGCCCTTATACATTCTCCTACAAACCCCACTAACATCAACCTCTACAATTTCTCACAACTGATCACTTTGGTGACCCACCCTGCTAAAAACCCCTCCAATGGGAGTATATTGGATTGGATTCTAGTCTCCAACCCTCACTACTTCACCAACACTGGCACTCTTCTCGACCCACTTGGTGACCACTTACCCACCGGCTTCCCACTATCCTTCAGCATACTCACAACCACATTACAATCCGTGATCACAAAAACTTCGACCCAGTAATCTTTTCAAGCTCACTGCAAGCAATTAATTGGAACTGTCTAAAAACACTATCCCTTGACGATGCAGTCTCATACTTTAACTCAACTTTCTTAAAAGTACTCGACTCCCAAGCTCCTTTACGGACTAAAAGAATAAAAACTAAATCAGCCCCATGGCTCTCCAAAACTACTCTTGCTATCATGAGACATAGAGACAAAGTCTGGGGACGCTACCAAAAACACAAGACAGCACCACTCCTTAACGAATATAAAATGCTCCAAAACAAAGTAAAGAAACTCATTACTTCTGATTGTCAAAACTACTTCTCTACACTCCAAAACCAAAATAAAAACAACCCACAGAAATTCTGGAAAGGGATCTCTACTCTCCTCCACCCCAGCAAACCGGATACTCCCACCCCAGACCCAAATGCTCCAGATCATGACTTAGCCACCCAATTCAATTCCTTCTTTATTGATTCAATTTCTAAATTAACCTCCTCATTCTCTAACACCTTTTTACTATCTAATACCCCCTTACCCACCCCCACTATTTCTATTTCTATACCCTACTCCTCACCCACTAACTCCTCTACCCCCTCTTCTACACCTACTCTATCCCCATCTCCACCTCCCCAAAACTCCCCTCCTGACTGCCCCTCTTCTCATTAAATCCAATACCAACATCTACTATTAAGAAACTTCTTCAGAAATTGAAACCATGTACCAATGCTCCTGATAATATCCCTTCTTACTTTCTCAGTATAGCCGCTGAAACCCTTGCCTACCCCATTAGCATTTTAATTAACTGCTCTCTACAAGAATACACAGTTCCCCAAATCTGGAAACAAGCCTTTATTATACCTCTACATAAAGGTGGTAACAATAATAACATTACTAATTTCTGTCCCATAGCCATCCTGTCCCCCATTTCTAAACTCTTAGAAAAATGTGTCCAACTTCAGCTCCTTCCTCACCTCCTAGACAACCATCTTATAACTCCCACACAGCACGGTTTTAGACCTAATCATAGCACCATGACAGCCCTCCTCTCCTTCCTTGAGGTTGTAAATAAAGCCCGTGACTCTGGAAAAATTGTTTCCACCTTACTTCTTGACCTCTCCAAAGCCTTCGATACTATCTCACATAGCCTGCTCTTAAACAAACTCTCCAAACTTCACCTATCTTCCTCCTCTTTGAACTGGTTCTCTAGCTACCTATCTAACAGAAGCCAAGCTGTAAAATGGAAAAAGCTACCTCCTCTTTCCTTGGTACCCTACAGGAGTTCCCAAGGCTCCATACTGGGTCCTCTTCTCTTCAACATCTTTATAAATGACTTCCACAAATCTATCCCTTTCTCTAGCATCATCCAATATGCAGATGACTCAACTATCATCTGTTCTGCCTCTTCTATTACTACCCTACAAAAACTTACTCAAGATGCCTTCTCTTCCACAGAACAATGGATGCTATGTAATCATCTAGCTCTCAATGCTTCCAAAACCAAACTAATGTTATTTACTCCTTCTAAAGTCATCCCTCCCGACATGGGTACCTTCTCAATTACTACTTGACACAACTCACCTCTTGAAATAGTGTCAGAAACCAAGCTTCTTGGGGTCCAAATCGATAACCAACTGAAATTTAACTCCCACCTGCAAATTAACATCAAAAAAACACACCAGAAACTTGGCATGCTTTATAGACAGAACACCTACCTCACATCTGCCACTAAAATCACTCTTTCTACCTCCTTCCTAATACCATCCCTTCTATATGGTGCCCCACTACTAACTAATCTTCAGTCCTGTTTAAAAAAACAATTTACCTCCTGTTACAACAAAATTGCTAAATTCGCCACCAGCCAAAAGTCCTCCACCCACCACTGCATCTCCCTCCATAAGCTAAAATGGCTAGAACTTCCCAATCAACTAACTTATACTCAACTAACTCTAGCCCATAAGCTTATTCTCAACCCTTCCCTCTGTCCCTCTCTTTCTTCTGCCTTTAAAATGCACCTACCTAACAGAGTTCTAAGGTCAAATAATCAAAATCTACTCAAGTACACAAACCGACTCATCCCCAGGCAAAACCTTCTTTCCTTCAGCCTCGCCGCCTCTGGAACTCGCTACCTCCACTCATCCGCACCACCTCTAACCACTCTGCCTTCAAAAGTCTCTTCACCTTCATCTAGCTTCTCAGTGGGAATGCTCTTGTTCCCACCCCACATAACTAACTCTACTTAATTCACTCTCAATACCATATTCTACTTCTATAGCTATGATATTTATTCTCTAATCAGTATTATGTTACATTTATTTAATTACTAGTACAGTTCTTCCTATTGTTTTAACTGTTATGACTGCTATTCTAAATTGATGAGTTCTACATTTGTTTGTTTACACAATATTAATAACTCTCTGTACTAATATTGTTACTGTTAAATGTTGAAAATACCTTCTGTTATGGAGCTTTTCTCCCCAGGACTCCATTGAAAACGGGTTCTTTATGGCCCAATGGACTATCCTGGTAAACCAACGGCAATAAATAAATAAATAAATAAATAAAATAACATGGTTAAACACACACACACACACACACTCACACACTCACACACACACACACACACACACACACACACACACACACACACACACACACACACACACATTTACATAACTATATCTTGGTCTTTCTGCCTGTGTAGTGTATGCTGAATTGTTGGAATTCAAATTCATTGAAACTGAAGTTGATGCCAACATTCCAGAATTAAGCACATCGAAAAACTCAAAAAACTTCTAAACTAAACACCAAAACCCCAACACATATTCAGATCAAATTTGATGAATAGTGGCAGTGTTTTGGAAAGGGTTTTTGAAAGGTAAGTACAGGGTTAGGGTGAGAGGCAGGGGCATGGACAACACTAGGGCTAGCAGGTATTAGTAAGGTGAAGCAAGGGGGCTTTCCATAATACTGCCACTAATCTAGATGGCTTAGACACATCAGCTACATTATGACAATGCCCTTGCGTAACCCTACCTTAATCAGCCTATACTCGCACAAACTCGCTTACCTCCTAATGCCAAAACATTAGATTTGATGTTGTCAGTCTTCACGTAATCCTTGACTGTGGGCTCAGTTCCGAGCCTCGGAATTGACTCGGCCGTTTACTTAGCTTGCATCTTCCAAACTCTTGAGATAGGCTCTACCTATAATGCTGTTCTGTAAGTTAACTCCGATCTCATTTGCCATTCATCTGTCAGACATGTCCAACCTCTCTCAAGCTTTGGCAGTTATTCAAAGTCAATTTTTTCTCTGATTTTCTCTAAATCCCTTCTTTTATATCTGTATTTATCTTCCTAGATACTTTAATCTTTCTACCCACTCCTCTCACATTCTTTCTGTGCGGGTGTGTGTGATCTTTTCCCCTTTTCTTCTACTGTTTGGTAGATATTTCTATGCACCATTGTTGGTACTCTCTTTTTTACCTGTTTAGGTATTTTTTGGCTACTATAGTTGGTACCCCTTCTCTCTCTCTTCTATCTACAAAAAAAAAACCCTTGCTGTCCCCTGTTGTGAGTGTGTGTGTGTGTGTGTGTGTGTGTGTGTGTGTGTGTGTGTGTGTATATATATATGCACGTGCACTTGCCTTTATCAGCATTAAGTCTTCTTTTTCGGCATGGCTGCTAAATCTAATGTGCACGACAAGCTTTCAAAGGGCACTTCTGGCTTTAACAGGTGCCAGATGTGCAACAAGAAAATGCCCAATTCAGATGGGCATGTCTGGTGTGTGTGTATTGCCTAGGCGTTATACACCTCCAGGAAAACTACTCCATCTGTCATGGTTTCTCTACCAGGACTTTAACTGAGTGAAGAAACAAGCTAATCTTGAAGGGTTTATTAAAAGGGGGCTTTGAAGAGGCAATATCTGGGTCTAAGACTGAAGCCAGCTCATCCTCTTCTTCCTCCTCTTCTAAACTGAAGAAACGCTCCCTTTCGGTTCCAAGCAGTTCCTCAGAACCACTTGGAAAAGTTATCTAAACAGCCTACAGTGTCAGTCTCCTCGGCACCAATAAGCATGACTGACTCGGCACCTACCACTACTTCAGACATGACAGCTACTGCCTCAGTAAGTAAAAGACACACTGGCCAGATTTCAGAAAGATAGGAAGACTCTTTCTGCCATGGGTGTACACTTATCCACTCCTCAATGTCCCTACTCCAGGAACCAGAGAAGTGGGAGGCTATGGTTCAGAAAGTCCCAAGGGCCTATCCAGGACTCACATGGCAAGGACATTCCCCGGGGCAGAGGGGGAAGTAACAATGGAAGATGCCGTCCTAGAGGCAGAGCTGGCCTGCAGATCCATGGGTCCAGAGATTGTTTCTCTGGTAACTCCTACCAGAATTCCTGAATGGAGGCCCAATTGCCTTCCTGTGGAGGCAGTTAGGAGATGATTATCCCTCCACCAATCTGCCTGGCTACAGATAACATCGGACAAATGGGTACAGGGAATCCTTTCCAGAGGTTACATTATTCCTCTTTCCTCAATTCCAAAAACACAAAAAAGACTTCTGGACATTCCACCCAGTCACTGGGAAGCAGCAGTCATAGAAATTCAAAAACTGCTCAAAAAAGTCATCCAAAAAGTCCCACTAGACCAAAGAGGATCTGGTTTTTACTCAAGATTCTTTTTAGCGCTCAAAAAGACAGGGGACTGGAGACCCGTTTTTGATCTCAGCCACTTCAACAAGACTGTTCAGCAAACCAAATTCTGGATGGTCTTGGTACAGTCAATACTTTCGTTTTTGGAAAAAGATGATTAGATGTGCTATATTGATCTTTAGGATACGTATTACCATATAAAAATGGACAAACGGTCCTGGAGATTCTTGCCCTTCTATCTGGGAGCTAGTCATTTCCAATTCAGAGCCCTGCCCTTTGGTCTCACCACAGCCCCCGGGGTGTTTACCAAATGCATGGCAGTGGTAGCAGCTCATCTCAGACTGCGAGAATTTCAAATTTTTCCTTATCTTGACGACTGGCTCCTTACCGCTACCACCAGGCTTCAACTAGAATGGCCAAGAGATTACACCCTGCACCTTTGCACTTCTTTTGGCATTTCAATAAATTACGAAAAGTCAAATCTGCAACCTACACAACACCTGGAATTTATCAGCGCTCTGTTAAATACAGTTACAAGAATTCTTTCGCTCCCAGTAGAAAGGCTCCAGAAGATCAGATCACAAGTAAGCCATATTATTCAGAAGAGGAATATTCCAGCCAGACTCATCCTACAGGTGCTAGGCTTGATGGCAGCCTCAGTTGCTCTAGTTCCCTTGGACAGATCTTCTTCTTCTTCTTCTTTTGGCTTTTTCCCAGTTAGGGGTCACCACAGCAGATCACCTGTCCGCTCATGATTGGCAGTGGAGTTTTATGGTGCCAAGTTGCCAGCCCGGCACCCAACTGTCCACAGAAGGCATACACATGCATGCACTCACACCTAGGGCCAATTTAGAGTGTCCAATCCACCTACAGCATGTCTTTGGGATGTGGAAGGAAACTGGACCACCAAAAGGAAACCCATGCGACCACAGGGAGGACATGCAGACTCCGCACAGAAGGCACCCCAGCCATGGATTCCCTTGGCCAGATATCACATGTAAATTCTCCAATGGCTTCTGGCCTCCCAGTGGTCATTAATGAATCAGCCAATGGTGCATCATATCTTGATCACCAGTCGCTGCATACAAGACCTGTAATGGTGGATTCATTCCAATGAGATCCTTTTGGGTCGTCCTTTCATCCTTCCACAGCCCCAAGCCATAATGACCATAGATGCTTCCCAGATAGGTTGGGGGGGGGGGCTTTGTCTGGAAAGGACAGTCCAAGGCACTTGGTCCCTACTGGAGGGTAATTTGCACATCAGTGTTCTAGAGATGAGGGCGGTGCTCTTAGCATTGCAAGCATTTCAAGATGCCCATCTCCTAGGAACAGTGACAGTTCAGATGGACAACATGTCGGTAGTCTGGTACTTCAACAAACAAGGAGGAACCAAATCCTACCCACTTTATCGAGAAGCCTTCAGAGTTTGGCAATGTGTGATTCCTTCCAACCACTTTATCACGGCAACACATATTCAGAGGAACTCCAATGT